>NW_024069407.1:0-46307 GCF_009389715.1 Phoenix dactylifera
TCGGATCGGTCAATACTTCTAGTGTGTGTGACCCCATAGGTTCTATTCTGACTGGTAGTGAGATATATTGTGATCTCTATCTAATATCATTGAAAACTCCTTTCAATGGGTTGGAACGATTCCAACTCAACTCATTAGGGTTTATCGATCATCAAGATAATCCCTATGAGTCCCACCATCCACCAGTGACACCTAGCAGCATGTAGTGGCTACCCAGCAGAATAGATGAACCTCTAGGTGCAGTTAACGTGATACAGTCCTACTATCGTGGATCCCTACAGGACGGAGGTCATGGACAACTCGTCAAACCCCATCGTCTGTCATATGTCAAGATTTATTCGACTTGAGTTCGATAGTGGAAAACTCTTTCTCCACTTTATATTACTGCCCTGGCCAAGGTCTTAGAACTCAGTCTAACAAATCACATAGGATCACTCCTCTTCTATCAAGGTCGATAGATTCCTTATAGGTGCATACCCTACTCCTACAGTGAACTTACTGCAGCCAATCTACACTGCATGGACCCATATGGCTAGAGACCATGTATGTGTGCAGTCAAACTACAATAACCTCACTGTGAGTAGCCGAAGCACCGCAGGTCAAAGGACCAGTCACACTACTGCAACATCAAGCAAGTCACTGACGAGTGGATAGACATCCAAGTGACTTCTTGTCTTGGTCACGCTCAGTACCCTTGTTCTCTAACAAGCACCTGCACTATCACTTCAGTGTCCCTACACTGTGGACTCAAGTCTCGTCCATCCAGAAGGAAAGTGATCTGTGCACTGATCGGATCGATCACCGTCCTCGTGATGATCCATTGATCAGGAGCATTTAGAAATTAATCACCAATGATACATGGCTCAAATTCTCAACTCTTGAGAATATGTATCATCATCTTATTAATTTCTTGGACGATTCATAGACACATAAACAATATGAATGAAAAGATGCCTTTTATTTATTCAATAATAAATAGTCAAGTACAAAATTATGTCCCTAGAATCAACAATGTGTCAGCCAAATTGGCTTCTAGGGCATACATCTAACAATCTCCCACTTGCACTAAAGCCAATTGGTCATATATCTTAGGCCCATCTTCTCAAGGTGGGCTTCAGTCTTTTGCTGACTCAGCTGCTTAGTGAACGGGTCTGCCACGTTATCCGCGGAGTCTACTCTCTGCACCTCTACATCATAGTCGCGTATGAAATGGAAGCGCCGCTCTATGTGCTTGGACTTCTGATGAGACCATGGCTCCTAGCTAGTGCTATGGTGCCAATTTATCGCAGTAAAGTGTTATGGCATCTATGACATTACACCAACTCTGCAATTAACTTTTAATCAGAAGGTTTTACTGCACTTAGATACGGCTTATTCAGCTTCTAGTAGAATCATAATGATCGGTTGTTTGAACTCTTCCAATTTACTGACCACATTGCACATATCTGATGTAGACTTTCTATCATCAATATGTGTGCATCCTTCTACCTTCAACTCTGATCTTCTCCAAAACCAAGAATATCTTAGTTCTTCTCAAGTACTTAAGAATATTCTTCACAGCTGTCCAGTGTTCTTCACCTGGATTCGACTGATATCTGCTTGTGACACTCACAGCAAGAGCTATATCAGGTCGTGTACATAGCATGGCATACATGAGGCTTCCTATTGCCGATGCATAGGAATCTTGCTCATGCGTTGAATCTCTTCAGATGTGTTGGGGCACATCTTCTTGGAGAGATGAATTCCATGCCTTAGGGGTAAGAGACCCCTCTTGGAGTTTTCCATGCTGAACCTCTTCAGCACCTCCTCTATGTACATTTCTGTGAAAGGCCAAGCATCCTTTTAGATCTATCTCTATAGACCTTTATTCCCAAAATATAGGATGCTTCCCCAAGGTCTTTCATGGAGAATTCTTTTGACAACCAGACCTTGACCGAGGTTAGCATGGGAATATCATTCCCAATCAGGAGAATGTCATCTACGTACAGTACGAGAAAAACGACAGCACTCCCACTAACCTTTTTGTAAAACACATGGTTCCTCTTCGTTTTTGATGAAATCAAACGTTTTGATTGCATCATCGAAACGAGTGTTCCAACTCCGAGATGCTTGCTTTAGTCCATAGATGGACCTTTGCAGCTTGCAGACCTTGTGATCTCCATCACTGGAAGTGAAACCCAAAGGCTGTTCCATATAGATATCTTCATCAAGATATCCATTCAGGAAAGCAGTTTTCACATCCATCTGCCAGATTTCATAATCATGAAATGCTGCAATGGCAAGCAATGTTCGGATGGATTTTAGCATGGCTACAGGTGAAAGGTCTCCTGATAGTTAATGCCTTCGCGTTGACTATACCCTTTCGCCACAAGCCTTGCCTTATAGGTCTCTATCTCTCCATCCGAACCTATCTTCCTTTTGTAGATCCATTTGCATCCAATAGGTACAATACCTTCTGGTGGATCTACTAAGGTCCAGACTTGGTTGGAATGCATGGAGTCTAACTCTGACTTCATAGCTTCCAGCCATTTCTCGGAATCGATATCAGATATCGCCTCGTTGTAGGTTTTGGGATCCTGTATGTGATCCCTATCTCCCACTAGGAACATTTCATCGGTATCCTCTGCTAGTATACCTAAGTATCTATCGGGAGGATGGGAGACCCTACTAGATCTACGAGGTGGTTGAGGGACATCGTGTACTGGCTCTTTATGAATGGGTTCTATAGGATCCATGACTCGTTGCTTTTCAGAGACTTTCTCTTCAAGCTCAATTTTCCTCCCACTGCCTCTATCAAGGATAAACTGATTTTCCAAGAAGATGGCATGACGGCTCACAAACACATTGTGATCCTCTGAGATGTAGAAATTGTATCCTAATGACTCTTTAGGATATCCTATAAAACGAGCACTTATGGTCCTAGCCTCTAACTTGTCCGCCTGTAGTCTCTTGACGTGGGCTGGACATCTCCAAATCTTGAGATGACCCAGACTTGGTTTCTTACCATGCCATATCTCATACGGTGTGGTAGGAACGGATTTAGAGGGAACTCTATTCAATAAATAAATCGCTGTGAGTAAGGCATCTCCCCAGAGGAACATAGGTAAATCAGTGAAGCTCATCATGGACCTGACCATATCCAATAGGGTCCGATTCCTCCTTTCTGACACCCCGTTGAGTTGAGGTGTACCCGGAGGTGTCCATTGTGAGACTATACCGTTTTCTTTGAGATAGTCCCGGAATTCCCACTAAGGTATTCTCCTCCTCGATCTGATCGAAGAGCCTTAAGAGGTTTTCCAGTTTGTTTTTCTACTTCATTCTTGAACTCTTTGAACTTTTCAAAAGATTCAGACTTGTGTCTCATAAGATACACATACCCATACCGTGAATAATCATTGGTAAAGGTAATGAAGTAAGAATAACATCCCCTGGCTAGCACATCGAATGGGCCACATACATCTGTATGTACTAGGGCAAGTAATTCAGTGGTCCTCTCCCCATGTCCTACAAAGGGCAGTCTTGCCATTTTTCCTTGAAGACAGGACTCGCAAACTGGATATGACTCGGAAGTCAATGAGCCTAAAAGCCCATCTTTATCCATTTTGTTCATTCTGTCCTCTCCAATATGGCCAAGCCTGAGGTGCCACAAATATCTTTGGTTTATCTCATCTCTGGATCTTTTGGATCCTTTGGCACTCACATCTTGCTCGGTAACATTCACAGATACATCCATATGTAAATGATAGAGACTGTCAATCATGAAACCACGTGCGACTATTTTATTTCTCAAATAAATGGAACAGCAGTCTTTGTCAAATGTAAAAACATGACCTTCCTGTGCTAGACATGAAACAGAAATCAAATTTCTGCTAGCAACAGGTACATAATAGCAGTCTCTAAGTATTAAACTAAATCCAGACGGTAGTCGCAGATGGTAGGTGCCCACAGCCACAGCAGCAACTTTTGCCCCGTTGCCAACCCGAAGGGTTACCGCACCTTCCGCCAGCCTTCTACTTTCCTTTAGACCCTGCATGGTAGTGCACAAATGAGCACTAGAACCAGAATCTATAACCCAACTAGAAGTAGAAGAAACCGTTAGATTAGTTTCAATTATGAGCAAGTCTATACCTTCTGAAGGTGTGTCACCTTTCTTGTTCTTCAGGCTCTCGAGGTATGAAGGACAGTTTCTCTTCCAGTGGCCTTCGACATTGCAGTGGAAACATTTTCCTTTGTCGTTAGCCTTTTTCTTTTGAACTTCCTTCTTTGGCTTCTTGTCTTTCTTCTGCTTCTTTGCAGGCTTCTTTTTCTTCCAAGTAGACTTTCTCTTGGAACCAGAAGTCAACTCAGCAGCAAGGACATTACCCCTTGAACCTTTCAAGGCTCCCTCAGCAGTTACCAACATGTTGATTAGTTCAGTCTTAGTGCATTCAATCTTATTCATGTGGTAGTTTACTATAAACTGACCAAATGAATCAGGAAGTGACTGTAGGATCAAATCCACTTGTAATTCCTTGTGCATGTCCATACCGAGCTTCTCAAGCTCCTCTAGGTCCTTGATCATGGTCAGACCGTGATCATGGACAGACTGCCCCTCGCGCATCTTCGCTTTGAAGAGCCTCTTGGACACTTCAAAACGAGCTGTGCGACTCTGCTCACCATACAACTCTTGCAGGTGTGCCAGTATGTCCCTAGCAGTTTTTATATTTTCATGCTGGCATTGGAGTTCATTAGACATGGATGCCATCATATAGCATTTTACTCTAATGTCATCATCCAACCACTTTTTATGCATTTCACGCTGAACATCAGTAGGACGTGCTGGTAGTGTGGGGATATTTGAATCGAGTATGTAGCCTATCTTCTCACAGTCCAAAACTATTTTGAGATTTCTAAGCCAGTCTTTGTAATTGGGTTTGGTCAAACGGTTGTTCTATAGGATATGAGTTAAGAGTCTAGAAGCTGACTTTATAATCCTCAGAGAGTAAAGATTCTAGTTAGACTTTTGTACTTGATCCTAATCTGTTCTAAGGTCTTTTAGAACAAATGTAACTCCCACTATTTTCTCGAATCCCTTACACTCCCCTGGTAGGGAAACGGAAATCCCATACGGACTAGGGTTTCTAATGGGTTACTGCGATCCCACCGATTTACATGCCACCTCACCTAACAGTTATTGGTGACACATAGATGGATGAGTGTACAACTCTTGTACAATGCTTCTCAAGCATGTTGCAGTGCAACTTGGTCTCTAAGCCATGAAGACCTCACCTAACAGTTATTGGTCCCATTTCTTAGTTAAGTCAGACCCACCGTATAACCGTAGGAATAAAGTCGTCATTGGGTCCTCACCTAACAGTTATTGGTGCCCAACCCCACCTTTACCCTACAACATCTCATGTCTATAGAGAGGTCCAGCCCCCCGATGCAACTTGACCACTGTGTCCAGCCGAGACAAATCAACATCAGAAAGGCCTTAGCAGCTCTACTACAGTGGAAGACCTATTGACTTAATATTGGTTAATCAGGTCTTAGTGTTTGCAACTTGAGCCCTTCATAAGAGGTAATCGAACAATTGGCCAGGTAAGCAGGTGGGAGGCTCCCCTTACTCAGAGAGTAAGGTCCTAATTAAGTAACCACCTTTCATGCTTTCCTAGACACCAATTAGATCAATTAATCTAATATGACTTGCTCATGTCGGTTCACTCTCGACTTGATTGAGGAGGTTTTGATTTAGGTCTCAATTGGGTTTGCTACATCACATGTAACCTATCTACCCGACTCGCATTTACATCACATGCAAACGGCACATCACAGGCAGTTATAATCGCAGCATCAAATTAAAGCTAAACTTTTAACTAGGTGATGATCATGGATTCTAATAGGTCGTATTACAAGCACATGCACATCAATTGGATCAAGTGGTCTTCAACTCTTGAATTGGTTCCAAGCCTCCTTGATTCGATCCTTGATCAACTCTTGATCCCATCGCCATCAACCGCTTAGATCACCTTTCATCTCATGCCTTTGATTAAGCTTGATCGTTGATGTACATCACATCACAGAAATACAACCAGATGTAAAATAAAAATAAAAATAAATTACATCTCCTTTTAGGAGGCACGCAGGCCTCTCAAAACATCAAATAAGAAGCATGCAAGCATCTGAAAAATTACATGACATTGCAGATCACATCGCAGGTCATTACATTTGATACCAAAAGGGTTTGAATCCTATGATCATCACCGTATGCAACAATTATAATTTTTCAGATCTGAAAACTAACTGATTATATCATGACATAGGTCGCTGATCATGCTAATCATGATTCTAAACTTTGTAATCCCATTAACAATGCAATTAGAATCATCTTTTTATCACATAAAAATTAGCATGTAAAAAATCAGCACCCCTGAAAAATCTGCATGCAGAATTTTTCAGCATGCATGATCATTCAATTTTCAGATCTAATAAGCCTTTAGATATTTAATTCTTACCTTAATCTACGAAGCCTAGGCTCTGATACCACTGTTGGGAACCCGCCCATGCCGCTGATATTTCAAAACTTTTTCAGATGGCAGCGGAATCGGCATGCACGGGATCGACGTTCATCGCATGAACGTTGTTTCGAGACCTTTCGTAATTAGGTAAGAATTAAAACTTTTTAAAACTATTAGGAAGATCAAATCTTCACCTTGCGCGGGTAGATGATCACCGCAAAATCTGAATTCGTGGTTTTGGAAGAGGGTTCGCTTGAAGCCGTTCAAACGTCCGGCCTCTACGGGTATCCACACGAAGCAGGATCCGATCCAAGCTTTCTATCTCACCGGGGTGCTAGCTCCCTTACAGAGATAACTTTTGATGGCTGATCTCCTCTCTTTCTTTCAACTCATGAATGTACTTGAGAGGAGGAAGAAGAAGGAAGAAGAAGAGGAAGAAGCAAGGCCCCTGCAGCCTACTTTCTTTTTCCTGCGTTGGAAGGAGGAAAGGAGGAAGAGGAGGGCGCCATGGCTTCTTTTTTCCCTTCTTCTTGCTGGCGGCTGAACCAAGGGAGGGAGAGGGTGGCCACGTGATGGAGAGGAGGGGGATTCCTATATCCATTTAGGTCAGCCCCCAAGAGTCCTCCTTTTATAACATCTAGGGCTCCTACAAGTTAGGAGCCCTTGATGTATTACCAAGAGGGGCGCCGGCCCCTCTTGTTGCCGCACCAAGAGATCCAAGGAGGAGGGGCGTGAGCCCCTCCCTCTCATGTTGCCCTAATCCTCATTTAATGAGAATTGGAAGGCCCTAATGTGGTTTAGCCTTAATCCAATTAGGCTTAGCCCAAGGGTGAACCAATTTGGATCCAATCTAGGCTAGTCCTAATCCAATTAGGACTTGAATGAACCATGACTCAATTGAACTCTTCAATCCTAATCCAATTAGGAGTCATGTTGATTCATTAGATTAATAATTAATTTAGACTTAAGGAATCCTAATCCAATTAGGATGTATTTAATTTTAGTCCTAATCCAATTAGGACTCTATTTGAATCCGAAGTCCTAATCCAATTAGGATTTCTAGGAATCCTACTCCAAGTAGGAATCCAATTTTAATTCAAAATTCCTACTCTCATTAGGATTGTAGGAATCCTATTCCAAGTAGGAATCCCAGTCCTACTCCAACTAGGATTTCCAGTCCTAATCCAATTAGGACTCTAGGTATCCTACTCGAAATAGGACTCTTGTTTCAAGTCCAATTAATTAATTCCCTTTGTTCCTTCTTCAACTTCTTATCAATCAAATTGATTACTTGTGATTCCTAATTACGATTTCAACCATCGGATCGGTCAATACTTCTAGTGTGTGTGACCCCATAGGTTCTATTCTGACTGGTAGTGAGATATATTGTGATCTCTATCTCAATATCATTGAAAACTCCTTTCAATGGGTTGGAACGATTCCAACTCAACTCATTAGGATTTATCGATCATCAAGATAACCCTATGAGTCCCACCATCCACCAGTGACACCTAGCAGCATGTAGTGGCTACCCAGCAGAATGGAATGATGAACCTCTAGGTGCAGTTAACGTGTGATACAGTCCTACTATCGTGGATCCCTACAGGACGGAGGTCATGGACAACTCGTCAAACCCCATCGTCTGTCATATGTCAAGATTTATTCGACTCGAGTTCGATAATGGAAAACTCTTTTTTCACTTTATATTACTGCCCTGGCCAAGGTCTTAGAACTCAGTCTAACAAATCACATAGGATCACTCCTCTTCTATCAAGGTCGATAGATTCCTTATAGGTGCATACCCTACTCCTACAGTGAACTTACTGCAGCCAATCTACACTGCATGGACCCATATGGCTAGAGACCATGTATGTGTGCAGTCAAACTACAATAACCTCACTGTGAGTAGCCGAAGCACCGCAGGTCAAAGGACCAGTCACACTACTGCAACATCAAGCAAGTCACTGACGAGTGGATAGACATCCAAGTGACTTCTTGTCTTGGTCACGCTCAGTACCCTTGTTCTCTAACAAGCACCTACACTATCACTTCAGTGTCCCTACACTGTGGACTCAAGTCTCGTCCATCCAGAAGGAAAGTGATCTGTGCACTGATCGGATCGATCACCGTCCTCGTGATGATCCATTGATCAGGAGCATTTAGAAATTAATCACCAATGATACATGCCTTAAATTCTCAACTCTTGAGAATATGTATCATCATCTTATTAATTCCTTGGACGATTCATAGACACATAAATAATATGAATGAAAAGATGCCTTTTATTTATTCAATAATAAATAGTCAAGTACAAAATTATGTCCCTAGAATCAACAATGTGTCAGCCAAATTGGCTTCTAGGGCATATATCTAACAATCTCCCACTTGCACTAAAGCCAATTGGTCATATATCTTAGGCCCATCTTCTCAAGGTGGGCTTCAGTCTTTTGCTGACTCAGCTGCTTAGTGAACGGGTCTGCCACGTTATCCGCGGAGTCTACTCTCTGCACCTCTACATCATAGTCGCGTATGAAATGGAAGCGCCGCTCTATGTGCTTGGACTTCTGATGAGACCATGGCTCCATAGCTAGTGCTATGGTGCCAATGTTATCGCAGTAAAGTGTTATGGCATCTAATGACATTACACCTAACTCTGCAATTAACTTTTAATCAGAAGGTTTCCACTGCACCCTTAGATACGGTTTAACATTCAGCTTCTAAGGTAGAATCTATAATGATCGGTTGTTTGGAACTCTTCCAATTTACTGAACCACAATTGCACATATTCTGATGTAGACTTTCTATCATCAATATGTGTGCATCCTTCTACCTTCAACTCTGATCTTCTCCCAAAGACCAAGAACATGTCCTTAGTTCTTCTTAAGTACTTAAGACTGTTCTTCACAGCTTTCCAGTGCTTCTTGCCTAGATCCGACTGATATCTGCTTGTGACACTCACAGCAAGGGCTATATCAGGTCGTGTACATAGCATGGCATACATGAGGCTTCCTATTGCCGATGCATAAGGAATCTTGCTCATGCGTTGAATCTCTTCAGATGTGTTGGGGCACATCTTCTTGGAGAGATGAATTCCATGCCTTAGGGGTAAGAGACCCCTCTTGGAGTTTTCCATGCTGAACCTCTTCAGCACCTCCTCTATGTACATCTTCTGTGAAAGGCCAAGCATCCTTTTAGATCTATCTCTATAGACCTTTATTTCCAAAATATAGGATGCTTCCCCAAGGTCTTTCATGGAGAATTCTTTTGACAACCAGACCTTGACCGAGGTTAGCATGGAAATATCATTCCCAATCAGGAGAATGTCATCTACGTACAACACGAGAAAAACGACAGAACTCCCACTAACCTTTTTGTAAACACACGGTTCCTCTTCGTTTTTGATGAAATCAAACATTTTGATTGCATCATCGAAACGAGTGTTCCAACTCCGAGATGCTTGCTTTAGTCCATAGATGGACCTTTGCAGCTTGCAGACCTTGTGATCTCCATCACTGGAAGTGAAACCCAAAGGCTGTTCCATATAGATATCTTCATCAAGATATCCATTTAGGAAAGCAGTTTTCACATCCATCTGCCAGATTTCATAATCATGAAATGCTGCAATGGCAAGCAATGTTCGGATGGATTTTAGCATGGCTACAGGTGAAAAGGTCTCCTGATAGTTAATGCCTTCGCGTTGACTATACCCTTTCGCCACAAGCCTTGCCTTATAGGTCTCTATCTCTCCATCCGAACCTATCTTCCTTTTGTAGATCCATTTGCATCCAATAGGTACAATACCTTCTGGTGGATCTACTAAGGTCCAGACTTGGTTGGAATGCATGGAGTCTAACTCTGACTTCATAGCTTCCAGCCATTTCTCGGAATCGATATCAGATATCGCCTCGTTGTAGGTTTTGGGATCCTGTATGTGATCCCTATCTCCCACTAGGAACATTTCATCGGTATCCTCTGCTAGTATACCTAAGTATCTATCGGGAGGATGGGAGACCCTACTAGATCTACGAGGTGGTTGAGGGACATCGTGTACTGGCTCTTTATGAATGGGTTCTATAGGATCCATGACTCGTTGCTTTTCAGAGACTTTCTCTTCAAGCTCAATTTTCCTCCCACTGCCTCTATCAAGGATAAACTGATTTTCCAAGAAGATGGCATGACGGCTCACAAACACATTGTGATCCTCTGAGATGTAGAAATTGTATCCTAATGACTCTTTAGGATATCCTATAAAACGAGCACTTATGGTCCTAGCCTCTAACTTGTCCGCCTGTAGTCTCTTGACGTGGGCTGGACATCTCCAAATCTTGAGATGACCCAGACTTGGTTTCTTACCATGCCATATCTCATACGGTGTGGTAGGAACGGATTTAGAGGGAACTCTATTCAATAAATAAATCGCTGTGAGTAAGGCATCTCCCCAGAGGAACATAGGTAAATCAGTGAAGCTCATCATGGACCTGACCATATCCAATAGGGTCCGATTCCTCCTTTCTGACACCCCGTTGAGTTGAGGTGTACCCGGAGGTGTCCATTGTGAGACTATACCGTTTTCTTTGAGATAGTCCCGGAATTCCCCACTAAGGTATTCTCCTCCTCGATCTGATCGAAGAGCCTTAAGAGGTTTTCCAGTTTGTTTTTCTACTTCATTCTTGAACTCTTTGAACTTTTCAAAAGATTCAGACTTGTGTCTCATAAGATACACATACCCATACCGTGAATAATCATTGGTAAAGGTAATGAAGTAAGAATAACATCCCCTGGCTAGCACATCGAATGGGCCACATACATCTGTATGTACTAGGGCAAGTAATTCAGTGGTCCTCTCCCCATGTCCTACAAAGGGCAGTCTTGCCATTTTTCCTTGAAGACAGGACTCGCAAACTGGATATGACTCGGAAGTCAATGAGCCTAAAAGCCCATCTTTATCCATTTTGTTCATTCTGTCCTCTCCAATATGGCCAAGCCTGAGGTGCCACAAATATCTTTGGTTTATCTCATCTCTGGATCTTTTGGATCCTTTGGCACTCACATCTTGCTCGGTAACATTCACAGATACATCCATATGTAAATGATAGAGACTGTCAATCATGAAACCACGTGCGACTATTTTATTTCTCAAATAAATGGAACAGCAGTCTTTGTCAAATGTAAAAACATGACCTTCCTGTGCTAGACATGAAACAGAAATCAAATTTCTGCTAGCAACAGGTACATAATAGCAGTCTCTAAGTATTAAACTAAATCCAGACGGTAGTCGCAGATGGTAGGTGCCCACAGCCACAGCAGCAACTTTTGCCCCGTTGCCAACCCGAAGGGTTACCGCACCTTCCGCCAGCCTTCTACTTTCCTTTAGACCCTGCATGGTAGTGCACAAATGAGCACTAGAACCAGAATCTATAACCCAACTAGAAGTAGAAGAAACCGTTAGATTAGTTTCAATTATGAGCAAGTCTATACCTTCTGAAGGTGTGTCACCTTTCTTGTTCTTCAGGCTCTCGAGGTATGAAGGACAGTTTCTCTTCCAGTGGCCTTCGACATTGCAGTGGAAACATTTTCCTTTGTCGTTAGCCTTTTTCTTTTGAACTTCCTTCTTTGGCTTCTTGTCTTTCTTCTGCTTCTTTGCAGGCTTCTTTTTCTTCCAAGTAGACTTTCTCTTGGAACCAGAAGTCAACTCAGCAGCAAGGACATTACCCCTTGAACCTTTCAAGGCTCCCTCAGCAGTTACCAACATGTTGATTAGTTCAGTCTTAGTGCATTCAATCTTATTCATGTGGTAGTTTACTATAAACTGACCAAATGAATCAGGAAGTGACTGTAGGATCAAATCCACTTGTAATTCCTTGTGCATGTCCATACCGAGCTTCTCAAGCTCCTCTAGGTCCTTGATCATGGTCAGACCGTGATCATGGACAGACTGCCCCTCGCGCATCTTCGCTTTGAAGAGCCTCTT
Organism: Phoenix dactylifera; assembly: GCF_009389715.1. NCBI lineage: Eukaryota > Viridiplantae > Streptophyta > Magnoliopsida > Arecales > Arecaceae > Phoenix > Phoenix dactylifera. The sequence continues at coordinate 12,469 of NW_024069407.1, forward strand.
GGACACTTCAAAACGAGCTGTGCGACTCTGCTCACCATACAACTCTTGCAGGTGTGCCAGTATGTCCCTAGCAGTTTTTATATTTTCATGCTGGCATTGGAGTTCATTAGACATGGATGCCATCATATAGCATTTTACTCTAATGTCATCATCCAACCACTTTTTATGCATTTCACGCTGAACATCAGTAGGACGTGCTGGTAGTGTGGGGATATTTGAATCGAGTATGTAGCCTATCTTCTCACAGTCCAAAACTATTTTGAGATTTCTAAGCCAGTCTTTGTAATTGGGTTTGGTCAAACGGTTGTTCTATAGGATATGAGTTAAGAGTCTAGAAGCTGACTTTATAATCCTCAGAGAGTAAAGATTCTAGTTAGACTTTTGTACTTGATCCTAATCTGTTCTAAGGTCTTTTAGAACAAATGTAACTCCCACTATTTTCTCGAATCCCTTACACTCCCCTGGTAGGGAAACGGAAATCCCATACGACTAGGGTTTCTAATGGGTACTGCGATCCCACCGATTTACATGCCACCTCACCTAACAGTTATTGGTGACACATAGATGGATGAGTGTACAACTCTTGTACAATGCTTCTCAAGCATGTTGCAGTGCAACTTGGTCTCTAAGCCATGAAGACCTCACCTAACAGTTATTGGTCCCATTTCTTAGTTAAGTCAGACCCACCGTATAACCGTAGGAATAAAGTCGTCATTGGGTCCTCACCTAACAGTTATTGGTGCCCAACCCCACCTTTACCCTACAACATCTCATGTCTATAGAGAGGTCCAGCCCCCCGATGCAACTTGACCACTGTGTCCAGCCGAGACAAATCAACATCAGAAAGGCCTTAGCAGCTCTACTACAGTGGAAGACCTATTGACTTAATATTGGTTAATCAGGTCTTAGTGTTTGCAACTTGAGCCCTTCATAAGAGGTAATCGAACAATTGGCCAGGTAAGCAGGTGGGAGGCTCCCCTTACTCAGAGAGTAAGGTCCTAATTAAGTAACCACCTTTCATGCTTTCCTAGACACCAATTAGATCAATTAATCTAATATGACTTGCTCATGTCGGTTCACTCTCGACTTGATTGAGGAGGTTTTGATTTAGGTCTCAATTGGGTTTGCTACATCACATGTAAACCTATCTACCCGACTCGCATTTACATCACATGCAAACGGCACATCACAGGCAGTTATAATCGCAGCATCAAATTAAAGCTAAACTTTAACTAGGTGATGATCATGGATTCTAATTAGGTCGTATTACAAGCACATGCACATCAATTGATCAAGTGGTCTTCAACTCTTGAATTGGTTCCAAGCCTCCTTGATTCGATCCTTGATCAACTCTTGATCCCATCGCCATCAACCGCTTAGATCACCTTTCATCTCATGCCTTTGATTAAGCTTGATCGTTGATGTACATCACATCACAGAAATACAACCAGATGTAAAATAAAAATAAAAATAAATTACATCTCCTTTTAGGAGGCACGCAGGCCTCTCAAAACATCAAATAAGAAGCATGCAAGCATCTGAAAAATTACATGACATTGCAGATCACATCGCAGGTCATTACATTTGATACCAAAAGGGTTTGAATCCTATGATCATCACCGTATGCAACAATTATAATTTTTCAGATCTGAAAACTAACTGATTATATCATGACATAGGTCGCTGATCATGCTAATCATGATTCTAAACTTTGTAATCCCATTAACAATGCAATTAGAATCATCTTTTTATCACATAAAAATTAGCATGTAAAAAATCAGCACCCCTGAAAAATCTGCATGCAGAATTTTTCAGCATGCATGATCATTCAATTTTCAGATCTAATAAGCCTTTAGATATTTAATTCTTACCTTAATCTACGAAGCCTAGGCTCTGATACCACTGTTGGGAACCCGCCCATGCCGCTGATATTTCAAAAACTTTTTCAGATGGCAGCGGAATCGGCATGCACGGGATCGACGTTCATCGCATGAACGTTGTTTCGAGACCTTTCGTAATTAGGTAAGAATTAAAACTTTTAAAACTATTAGGAAGATCAAATCTTCACCTTGCGCGGGTAGATGATCACCGCAAATCTGAATTCGTGGTTTTGGAAGAGGGTTCGCTTGAAGCCGTTCAAACGTCCGGCCTCTACGGGTATCCACACGAAGCAGGATCCGATCCAAGCTTTCTATCTCACCGGGGTGCTAGCTCCCTTACAGAGATAACTTTTGATGGCTGATCTCCTCTCTTTCTTTCAACTCATGAATGTACTTGAGAGGAGGAAGAAGAAGGAAGAAGAAGAGGAAGAAGCAAGGCCCCTGCAGCCTACTTTCTTTTTCCTGCGTTGGAAGGAGGAAAGGAGGAAGAGGAGGGCGCCATGGCTTCTTTTTCCCTTCTTCTTGCTGGCGGCTGAACCAAGGGAGGGAGAGGGTGGCCACGTGATGGAGAGGAGGGGGATTCCTATATCCATTAGGTCAGCCCCCAAGAGTCCTCCTTTTATAACATCTAGGGCTCCTACAAGTTAGGAGCCCTTGATGTATTACCAAGAGGGGCGCCGGCCCCTCTTGTTGCCGCACCAAGAGATCCAAGGAGGAGGGGCGTGAGCCCCTCCCTCTCATGTTGCCCTAATCCTCATTTAATGAGAATTGGAAGGCCCTAATGTGGTTTAGCCTTAATCCAATTAGGCTTAGCCCAAGGGTGAACCAATTTGGATCCAATCTAGGCTAGTCCTAATCCAATTAGGACTTGAATGAACCATGACTCAATTGAACTCTTCAATCCTAATCCAATTAGGAGTCATGTTGATTCATTAGATTAATAATTAATTTAGACTTAAGGAATCCTAATCCAATTAGGATGTATTTAATTTTAGTCCTAATCCAATTAGGACTCTATTTGAATCCGAAGTCCTAATCCAATTAGGATTTCTAGGAATCCTACTCCAAGTAGGAATCCAATTTTAATTCAAAATTCCTACTCTCATTAGGATTGTAGGAATCCTATTCCAAGTAGGAATCCCAGTCCTACTCCAACTAGGATTTCCAGTCCTAATCCAATTAGGACTCTAGGTATCCTACTCGAAATAGGACTCTTGTTTCAAGTCCAATTAATTAATTCCCTTTGTTCCTTCTTCAACTTCTTATCAATCAAATTGATTACTTGTGATTCCTAATTACGATTTCAACCATCGGATCGGTCAATACTTCTAGTGTGTGTGACCCCATAGGTTCTATTCTGACTGGTAGTGAGATATATTGTGATCTCTATCTCAATATCATTGAAAACTCCTTTCAATGGGTTGGAACGATTCCAACTCAACTCATTAGGATTTATCGATCATCAAGATAACCCTATGAGTCCCACCATCCACCAGTGACACCTAGCAGCATGTAGTGGCTACCCAGCAGAATGGAATGATGAACCTCTAGGTGCAGTTAACGTGTGATACAGTCCTACTATCGTGGATCCCTACAGGACGGAGGTCATGGACAACTCGTCAAACCCCATCGTCTGTCATATGTCAAGATTTATTCGACTCGAGTTCGATAATGGAAAACTCTTTTTCCACTTTATATTACTGCCCTGGCCAAGGTCTTAGAACTCAGTCTAACAAATCACATAGGATCACTCCTCTTCTATCAAGGTCGATAGATTCCTTATAGGTGCATACCCTACTCCTACAGTGAACTTACTGCAGCCAATCTACACTGCATGGACCCATATGGCTAGAGACCATGTATGTGTGCAGTCAAACTACAATAACCTCACTGTGAGTAGCCGAAGCACCGCAGGTCAAAGGACCAGTCACACTACTGCAACATCAAGCAAGTCACTGACGAGTGGATAGACATCCAAGTGACTTCTTGTCTTGGTCACGCTCAGTACCCTTGTTCTCTAACAAGCACCTACACTATCACTTCAGTGTCCCTACACTGTGGACTCAAGTCTCGTCCATCCAGAAGGAAAGTGATCTGTGCACTGATCGGATCGATCACCGTCCTCGTGATGATCCATTGATCAGGAGCATTTAGAAATTAATCACCAATGATACATGCCTTAAATTCTCAACTCTTGAGAATATGTATCATCATCTTATTAATTCCTTGGACGATTCATAGACACATAAATAATATGAATGAAAAGATGCCTTTTATTTATTCAATAATAAATAGTCAAGTACAAAATTATGTCCCTAGAATCAACAATGTGTCAGCCAAATTGGCTTCTAGGGCATATATCTAACAGAAAGCTTGCGGGATTATCTTACCCGCTTCAACAAGGCTACGCTGGAAGTCCAGAACCTGAGCCAGGAGGTGGCTCTTTCAGCCCTGAAGCGTGGCTTCCGAAAGGGCAGACTCACCTTCTCCCTGGACAAACGCCTGCCGCGGAGCTTTCCGGAGCTGTTGTCCCGGGCGAACCAGTATGCGGACGCTGAGGAGGCGGCCGCCCACCGGAGCAAGGAGGCCGCCGAGATCCCTCCAAAGCTCGGGAAGAAAAGGCGAAAAGAGGCACGCCAGAGGAGGAGCCCGACGCCTCAACGTCGGCGCAGAAGCCTGTCGCCGGCGAGGAACCACGGCGCCCTACGCCCTCGTTCTCCGCCCCGACGTTTCAACCGGTACACTCCTCTCCTGACTCCCCGGGCCCAGATCCTCATGGAAATCAAGGGGCGGGAGGACCTCCCGGTCCCGAGACAGATGAAGAAGATTCCTGGGAGGAGGCCCTCTCGGGCGTACTGTGAGTACCACCGGGACCACGGCCACGACACCGAAGACTGCTTCCAGCTTCGGGACGAGATCGAGGCTCTCATCCGCCGAGGGCGTCTCGGTCGATATGTGAACGACCGACGTCCCCCCGCAGACTCGCGTCCGGCCGACCCGGCCCCTCAGGAGCCTCGGGAGCAGAATCGACCCGTCGCGGGCGTGATCCATACTATCACTGGGGGTTGCCCCCGGCCCGAGAGGAACGCAGGGGGCTCGACTGAAGCGTCAGGGGCAGCCGTCGCAAAGAGGCAGAGGGTCGGTAATGTAATCACTTTTTGTGATGAAGATGTAAAGGGGGTTCAGACCCCCCACGATGACGCCATGGTGATCTCCCTCACTATGGCAAACTATGATGTAAGGCGTGTTCCTGCGGAAGGTGGGAAGCTAGCGCCAAATTGGGAAGGCCCGTATAGGGTTCGCTGGGTAAACCGACCTGGCTCCTACCAGTTGGAGGCCCTAGATGGTCGAGAAATTCCAAGGAGCTGGAATTCCGCTAACCTGCGGATGTATTACCAGTAGAACGACAATGCCAGAAAGACAGTTCAAAAATGTATAACACTTTTCATTTCAATAATTTCTGGTTACAATGGCGTGCTCGTATGATTACAAGGAATTCCCAGAGGAGAATTAGGGTGTAAAGAAAGTAAAGAAGAGGTGGAGACTCCGAGGAGCTGAAGATCTGGGATCCCGAAACCTCCATCTGAAGCGGCTGCAATCCCGCCGGAAGTGGGTGCTTCCAACCGGAGGCGCCATCGGCGTCTCACGAAAAAGACGAAGAGCCGGCGCGGATGAAGAAGAAGTGGACGAAGGAGAAGTCCACACTGCTCCTACCCGGAGGCGCCATCCACGCCTCACGAAAAAGACGAGGAGCCGCCGCAGACGAAGCTCCCGCTGCCTCCAGGGGAACGCCACCTCCAAGGGATATTCCGGTCCTCCCCAGTGTTAGGGGAGAGAAGGAATACAAGGGAGAAGAGCAATGGAGGCGCGGTCCCGGATCAGGCGCCTGGTGCGGAGCTCAATCGGGAGGCCGAACTTCAAGGAGGGGAGACGTGATCCCGGATGAAACGCCTAGAGCGGAGTTCCGCCGGGGAGAACCTCCTTGTTGATCCCAGATGAAACGGCTAGTTGGCGGAAGTCGCGAAGGGCGCGCCTCCCGTTCCTTCGATGGGGGTCTCTCAACCATGCGCCGGAGAGGAGGCCCACGATCCATGGCAATCTGAACAGCTCCGGCTTGGCAGGCTCCATCGCACCTGCACCTATATTTATAGCCAAACTGCGGCCCCCCGGTCGTTCCGATGCGGGTGGCTCCAATAAATGCGGGCGCATTGAATCCGGAGCCGATCCGGCTCTCGAGGCGTATCTTCCCGCGATTTCCTAAGCGTCATTCTCCTTAATCGCATTCTTTGTGCAGGACACTCCGGGTGGCCTGTACCCCTAGGTCTACGTATCTCCGCTCGCGCCCAGGCCGCATCCGCCTCGAAGAACGCGCGTATCGCGGCCGCTTAACTGACACTCCTCGCAAGCAGCAACTGGCGATCCGATTTCCCAGGTAACCCCTCAATTAGCATTTAATGCCCATCTGGTGTTCCCCAGGCAACGCTTGGAGAGGAGGAGAAACACGATCGCAGCTGGCCACGGAGAAATCCCGTCGGGCGGCAAGCGACAGGCGCACGACTAGCGAGCGGAATTTCCCGAGGCTCGGCCCTCGGATGCCAGGCTAACCCGATGATCATCCCGGGAGCAGACTAGCCTGAAGCCCCGACCGGTCGCCTCGGCTTGCGCCAGCCTTGGCCGACCAATGAGCGGAATTTCCCGAGGCTCGGCCCTCGGATGCCAGGCTAACCCGATGATCATCCCGGGAGCAGACTAGCCTGAAGCCCCGACCGGTCGCCTCGGCTTGCGCCAGCCTTGGCCGACCAACGAGCGGAATTTCCCGAGGCTCGGCCCTCGGATGCCAGGCTAACCCGATGGTCATCCCGGGAGCAGACTAGCCTGAAGCCCCGACCGGTCGCCTCGGCTTGCGCCAGCCTTGGCCGACCAACGAGCGGAATTTTTCGAGGCTCGGCCCTCGGATGCCAGGCTAACCCGATGATCATCCCGGGAGCAGACTAGCCTGAAGCCCCGACCGGTCGCCTCGGCTTGCGCCAGCCTTGGCCGACCAACGAGCGGAATTTTCCGAGGCTCGGCCCTCGGATGCCAGGCTAACCCGATGATCATCCCGGGAGCAGACTAGCCTGAAGCCCCGACCGGTCGCCTCGGCTTGCGCCAGCCTTGGCCGACCAACGAGCGGAATTTCTCGAGGCTCGGCCCTCGGATGCCAGGCTAACCCGATGATCATCCCGGGAGCAGACTAGCCTGAAGCCCCGACCGGTCGCCTCGGCTTGCGCCAGCCTTGGCCGACCAACGAGCGGAATTTCCCGAGGCTCGGCCCTCGGATGCCAGGCTAACCCGATGATCATCCCGAGAGCAGACTAGCCTGAAGCCCCGACCGGTCGCCTCGGCTTGCGCCAGCCTTAGCCGACCAACGAGCGGAATTTCCCGAGGCTCGGCCCTCGGATGCCAGGCTAACCCGATGATCATCCCGGGAGCAGACTAGCCTGAAGCCCCGACCGGTCGCCTCGGCTTGCGCCAGCCTTGGCCGACCAACGAGCGGAATCTCCCGAGGCTCGGCCCTCGGATGCCAGGCTAACCCGATGATCATCTCGGGAGCAGACTAGCCTGAAGCCCCGACCGGTCGCCTCGGCTTGTGCCAGCCTTGGCCGAACCAACGAGCGGAATCTCCCGAGGCTCGGCCCTCGGATGCCAGGCTAACCTGATGATCATCCCGGGAGCAGACTAGCCTGAAGCCCCGACCGGTCGCCTCGGCTTTGCGCCAGCCTTGGCCGACCAACGAGCAGAATTTCCTGAGGCCCTAAACCCTCGGATGCCTGGCCTAGCGCCGGAAGAATTTCCTAAGGCCTAACCCTCGGATGCCTGGCTTAGTGCCGGAAGAATTTCCTGAGGCCTAACCCTCGGATGCCTGGCTTAGCGCCGGAAGAATTTCCTGAGGCCTAACCCTCGGATGCCTGGCTTAGCGCCGGAAGAATTTCCTGAGGCCTAACCTCGGATGCCTGGCTTAGCGCCGGAAGAATTTCCTGAGGCCTAACCCTCGGATGCCTGGCTTAGCGCCGGAAGAATTTCCTGAGGCCTAACCCTCGGATGCCTGGCTTAGCGCCGGAAGAATTTCCTGAGGCCTAACCCTCGGATGCCTGGCTTAGCGCCGGAAGAATTTCCTGAGGCCCTAACCCTCGGATGCCTGGCTTAGCGCCGGAAGAACTTCCTGAGGCCTAACCCTCGGATGCCTGGCTTAGCGCCGGAAGGAACTTCCTGAGGCCTAACCCTCGGATGCCTGGCTTAGCGCCGGAAGAATTTCCCTGAGGCCTAACCCTCGGATGCCTGGCTTAGCGCCGGAAGAATTTCCTGAGGCCTAACCCTCGGATGCCTGGCTTAGCGCCGGAAGAATTTCCTGAGGCCTAACCCTCGGATGCCTGGTTTAGCGCCGGAAGAATTTCCTGAGGCCTAACCCTCGGATGCCTGGTTTAGCGCCGGAAGAATTTCCTGAGGCCTAACCCTCGGATGCCTGGCTTAGTGCCGGAAGAATTTCCTGAGGCCTAACCCTCGGATGCCTGGCTTAGCGCCGGAAGAATTTCCTGAGGCCTAACCCTCGGATGCCTGGTTTAGTGCCGGAAGAATTTCCTGAGGCCTAACCTCGGATGCCTGGCTTAGCGCCGGCAGAATTTCCTGAGGCCTAACCCTCAGATGCCTGGTTTAGCGCCGGAAGAATTTCCTGAGGCCTAACCCTCGGACGCCTGGCTGCCGAAGGGTCGCTCGCGCCCCAAAGGCGAATCGACGCCATTAAGGAAGGATGTCCGCCGAAATCCTCAGACTGCCAGGTCAGCAACAACCGCCATACGCCATAAAGAAGGCGGGGAGCTCGAAGCGCGCGCGCCTCTCCGAGGGATGGCAGCAATCTCGAAGCATCACTTCCTTCACCCGTTCCCCTTCTGGTTCCAGGCTCGGAAGTGGGGGGCTACTGTTACGGGGGAACTCAGCCACCATGCCCCACGTGACCGGCACGCGCGCCCAAGAAGACTACAGCTGCCCCTTGATCCAGTAACCCGACCCCGAGTCGGATATCTTCGGCTTCGCAGCCCGACCCCGAATCGGCTGCCCCTTGATCCAGCAGTCCGACCCCGAGTCGGATATCTTTGGCTTCGCAGCCCGACCCCGAGTCGGCTGCCCCTTGATCCAGCAATCCGACCCCGAGTCGGCAATCTCTCGACAACGACAGGCTGTTCCCCTGAAGCACGCCGCGACCCTCTGCTCCACTACTCCCTGCAACGGTCGTATCCGGCGCTGCTCCACGATCTCCTGTAACAGCCGTACAAAGCGGAGCTCCACTACGCCCTGTCATGGCCGTATCCAGCGCTGCCCCACGACGCCCTGTAACGGCCATGTCAGTGGCAACTCCATCGTGCCACACGATGACCAACCCCCCAGAAGGACCCCCCAGCCTGGTATATATGCGGCTGGGGGGAGAAGGGGGGAGGTAAGCAAGAACTTCCAGAGCATTCTCCTACTTGCTACTATTATCTCTCCTTCTCCTCCAATCTCCTCTGACTTGATCGTCGGAGGGCCCCCACTACCCCAGTGGTGGTGCGAGGCTTGCTTGCAGGTTTCCCGGTGGAAGGTGGAGCGCAATCAACACCAACCAAGGCAACTCAGACGAAATCCCGTTCACACCGCTGTGCCAATCGTTCTCGGTTTGGACCACCAGCAACAATTTCTAAAGACCCATTTTGTTCCAATTACAGAGTTATGCTTTGGTCTCTCAATTAATGTCCATACATTACTTCTTTTGAATTGATTTAATTCTTCTTGCATAGCATTTATCCAATTGGTATCTTTTTCAGCTTCTCCATAAGTCTTAGGTTCTAACTGTGAAACAAAAGTAAGATAATCATTTAAATTTCTAAGAGAGGATCGAGTTCTTACCCCTTGAGATGGATCATCAATGATTAAGTCTTTAGGGTGTCCATATGCATACCTCCATTCCTTTGGCAAGTCTTGAGATTGTGGTGGCACGCGATCATTTTTCTTATCTTGATTTGGCACGTCATCAAGATTCAATTTTTCAAAGTTAATAATTCCTGCATCATCATCAAGGATATTTTCTTTCCTAGCAAACTCACTATCAGACTCATCAAATATGATACTAACTGACTCTTCGACTACAAGAGTTTTTTTATTAAACACTCTGTATGCTCTGCTAGATGTGGAGTATCCTAAGAAGATACCTTCATCTGACTTGGCATCAAATTTACTTAGATCCTCCTTGCCATTGTTTAAAATGAAACATCTACATCCAAATACTCTAAGATATTTAGCGGTTGGTTTCTTATTCTTCCAAAGTTCATAAGGAGTTTTCTTGGTTATAGGTCGTATTAAAACCCGATTTAGAATATGGCAAGCAGTGCTTATAGCTTCAACCCAAAAGTACTTTGAAAGATTTGACTCGCACAACATTGTGCGTGCCATTTCTGCCAAGGTCCTATTTTTTCGTTCAACAATCCCATTTTATTGAGGCGTTCTAGGTGCTGAAAATGATGTGAGATACCATTTTCATTACAAAATTCTTCAAAGTGTTGATTTTCAAATTCAGTTCCATGATCACTTCGAATTGCTATTAAGGTGGGCTTCTTTTCATTTATGATATTATTATAATGCTTCAAGAATGCTGAAAATGCTTCATTCTTATGTGCCAAAAATGAAACCCATGTATATCTTGAAAAATCATCTACTATAACTAGTCCATACTTCTTCCCTCCTAGACTCGCAGTTAGGGCTGGAAGTGGGCTCGGGCCGGCCCGAAGCCCATCGGGTCGGGCCGCCCGCGGGCCGAGCTATGGGCTAGGGCCAATGCATTTCGGGCCGGGCTCGGGCTGAATAATTAAGCCCGTTTCTATTTCGGGCCGGGCTCGGGTATCTCATTGGCCCGGCCCGGGCCCGACCCAAGCCCGCGCCCATACTCAGCCCGAACGCGGCCCGTCCAAGCTCGAGCCCATATCAGCAATTTGCCCTAAAGGAAAACCTAAAGGCTTGAATCGCGACTCGCTCCGTCGCTCGTCACCATTTTCGACCCGAGGGGATTTGCAGAGGGCGGCGCGGACGAGCGGTGGAGGCGACGAGGCGCGGCGCGTGGAGCGGGTGCAGGCGACGAGGCGTGGTCCGCTCGTCCACTCTTCCATTTCTCCGGTCGTCATCGTCGTCGTCGTCGTCGTCGACCGTCCCGGCCACCCTATCGTCGGCGAAGCTAGATTTTGAGGTACGATTTCTTCGTTTTGGCTGGGATCTTCTTCGTTTTGGTTGGGATCTTCTTCGTTTTGGTTGGGATTTGCCGAGGCGCAGAGTGGATGAGCGGCGGAGGCGTGGAGCTAGGGACCTAGGGTTTCTCCGCTTCCGGCTTCTCCTTCCGGTTTCTCCGCTTCCGGCTTCTCCTAATCTCCTTGCACTACTGTTTGATGATTTCTCTTTATGCTTTATAATTATGCTCGGGTAGCAGCCTAGCAGGGTTTTAGTTGTGAGCATCAAAGGAGTATGGTTTTTAACAAATTTTAAGGGACCTCAACCTGCCTCTTTCTTACAGATAAAAGTGGCTGCTGATCCCCCTCAGGCCTCATGTGCTATGATGGAGCTCTTTATTCATTTTGTAGAGCATCATAAATTGATAATCTGATATATCTGTTGAGATGGTATGAACATATTGCGCGAGATATTCTGCTATGTCACCAAAAATATCAACTGAGATTGAACCGAAATATTGATGCCTATACTTTTCATATTGGCAGATAATTTTTTAAAAAATAGTTCCTCAATTTTCTTTCTCGATATCTTGGCTAAGATAACAATATAGTCCTATATTGTGGTATCTTGACCGTGATGCAAAATATCTTATTTAATTATTTATATTATAAATTATTTTTTTAATATAAGTGCATGACAAGATAGTGATTTGTTATTATTTATTTGTTTATTTATTTATGGGTTCAATTTTCAAATGAGTTAGTAAATTTTTAGTTGAACTGGCAAGTTGATCATCTTTGTTATGTTATAGCAACTGGAAGTTTTCATGCTTTTAATTATGATGCCTGCTGAGGAGAATTGTTACAATAGTTGCAATTTGTGATATTTATTTTGTTATTTGGGCAGATTATTTTTACTAATGTCTCATTCTAAAGTGGGGTGAAAATGAGACTGTTGAAGATTTAAGGAATGAGGATGATAGAAATGAAGATACTGCTGAAAATATTTGTGACAATTCTTCTAGAAAAAGATCTTGGTATGGAATCACTTTATCGAGGAAAAAAAATCTGAAGGGTCAATAGCTAAGTGCAAATATTGTAAAAAAGTTTTAAGTGGGAGCACTAAAGGAGAAACGAGTCATCTAAAATGCCATCTTGAAAATGTTTGCAAGAAGTATCAAAAGAATTCGACTAATCAGTTGCTCTTACTACCAAGTTCAAAAAGATCCGATAAAGTGTTTCAAATCAATCAAGAAGAGAGTAGAAAAATTCTTGCAAAATTTATCATATATGCTGAGCTTCCATTTCGTATTGTTGAGCACACTGTTTTTTCTGGATTTATGAGATCTCTTCAGCCATTATTCAAAATTATGGGTCGTAAGACTGTAAAAACATGATTGTATGGCTTTGTATCAAGAAGAGAGGAAAAAATTGCATGATGTATTCAAGAACCTAAGTTCTCGAGTTAGTTTTCACTACTGATATTTGGACAATCAAATCAGAAAATCGGTTACATTTCTATCACAACACATTATATTGATTCTGACTTTACTCTGCATAAGAAGATTATTAGTTTCAAGAAACTTCCATACCCTCACACCAGCTTTGCAATTGAAGATGCTGTAAAAAAAATATCTTGTTGAATGGGAATTGGATTATAAAATATGTGCTATTACTTTGGATAATTGCAGCACAAATGATGCTGTAATGAGAAGGCTCCGAGATCACTTTTGTTATTCAATGTTGTTTTGTGGGGAGTACAGTCATATTAGATGTTGTGCACATATATTAAATATTATGGTTCAGGATGGAATGAAAATCATTCATGAAGCTATTGAATGTATAAGAGAAATTGTTAGATATGTCTCTGCATCCCCATCTCGAATGCAAGCATTTAATGAAATTCTACAGCATATGAGACATCCTGCTAGAAAAGGACTCACTTTGGATGTTCCTACAAGATGGAATTCTACTTATGAAATGTTGGCATGATGCACTTGGTTATAAAGATGCTCTTATTAGATATGCAACTGAGCATTCATGTGTATGCCCCACCAATGATGAATGGAAAAAGGCTTCTATAATTCTTAAATTTTTAGAAGCCTTTCTTGATGCCACTAAACTATTTTCTGGTTGTAAGTATCCCACATCCAATTTATACCTAAAAGAAGTTTGGGGAATTAGGGCTTTGTTGATGGATGAAAGTATCGATACTGATGAAACAGTGAAGCAATTAACAAATGAGATGCTAAAGAAGTTTAACAAATATTGGTCTCAGTGCAATAATTTGTTGGTAATTGCTTCTATTTTGGATCCCAGATCAAAGTTGATATTTGTAGAATTTTGTTATCAAAAGGCATTTGAGTTGGAGGAGTGCAAGAAAAAGATTGATGATATTCGTGCTTGTCTTTTTCAATTGTATAATGAGTATGTAGATGCAACAAGAATGCATCCCTCTATGAGTTCAAGTGAGCGAACATCTAATTTTGGTGGACAAGGTGATATAAGTTCAGTTTCTTCCAAAAAAAATTTGGTATGGATTTTGCTCAATTTAGAAGTCAGAGTTCTTCAAAACGCCCTAAGAGATCCGAGTTGGATAGTTATTTGGATGATGATGTACTTCCTGATTTGGAGAATAAAGAGTTTGACATCTTGGCTTGGTGGAAGAGCAATGCAGCAGTCTATCCTATACTATCAAGAATAGCTCGAGATGTTCTAGCTATTCCAGTCTCCACTGTTTCATCTGAGTCAGCATTCAGCACTGGTGGTAGAGTTGTGGATCAGTATCGAATCTCTTTGAGCCCTTCTACCGTAGAAGCCTTAGTGTGTACCCAAGATTGGCTTCGTGAACAATATGATGAAGGTATATAAATCTTTTAAATTTATCTAATATTTTTATTTGCTTATTGTACTTATAATTTAAACATTTATGATTGATTTGTGCGTTAACAGTTGCAAATTGCTCGAGTTCTGTAACGTTGAATGTAGATGACAACACCCTGGACTCCTGGAGTGGGCAATTTGGGAGAACTGAATGACGATACCCTCATCAGATCTAGTTCATACCTAAAGTATCAAGTATGAAGTATGTTTGTTGATGGAGTATTTTCATGTGGATCATGGTTATTTGTTGCAAAATTTTATGAGAGTTGTATGTTTTTGAACTGCAGGCCTTGAAGCTGACTTCAGGGGGGTTTCTCTATTACATGGATATGATGAATATATTATTGTGCAGGGAACAACGACTTCAGGCCGATGATTTTTTTTATCCTCCTGTTTTTGATGGAATTCTTTTGTTTGGTTTCAGTTGTATCGTTGCAGTTGGTTGCATGGAATGAATTTTTTTGCAAGTTATCTTCAAACCATCAGATGCTATTTTGTTAATGATCTGTCTGATTGCCTACTTGGTCCATCTTATATTTGATTTAAGTTGAATAGGTTGTTTGCTTGTCGACATTTTTGCTTGTATATTTTCATGTACTTGTATTTGCACATACACCTCTGTGAAATTGTCCTCTGTGCAGCCGTGCAGGTGATCTGTCATTTGAGCGTATTAACTTTACCTCAGCAATGCAATCCAAAGGTACGGGCTCCTTACTAACAATACTACTACACATTTGTCGAAGCATGTGTATCCACGCCTCCACACATTATTTATGCCTGTGCTGAGATGTACAATGTCTACACTTTCTTGAACCAGAGCACAATTATCATTTTTTCTGCTATATAAGAATAGTCTCTAATGCTCTCTCTATTTGGAAGTAATTTCTTTCCTTCTTTTATCAAAATATCTGTCACTTTTAGAGTATGATCATCAGATACCAGCTTTTGAAACATGACGCCAACCTGTAATTCGAATGGAGAAAGCATGTAAGACAAGCATAAATAATATATGGAACTGATAAAATTAGCATGTGAATTGCAGCAAACGAGCTGGCCCAAACGGGCTCGCCGGGCTCGGGATCGGGCCGGGCTGGGGATCGGGCCGGGCTCGGGATCGGGCTGGCCCAAACGGGCCGGCCCAGGTTAGGGCCCAACTGGGCCGGCCCAAATGGGCTCGGGCCGGGCTCGGGCCTTGTTCCTTAAAAATTTTTCAGGCCCTGGCCCGGCCCGAAGCCCGGAAAAAAAATTTGGGCCGGGCTTGGGTAGGGGTTTGGCCCGACCCGGCCCGGCCCACTTCCAGCCCTACTCGCAGTTCTAGTGGGTCCAAATAGATCCATATGTATGAGTTCAAAAGGCCTAATTGTTGATACTATATTCTTTGATTTGAAGGATGATTTTGTTTGTTTTCCTAATGAGCATGGTCCACAAATTTTGTCATTTTCAAAGATCAATTTTAGCACATCTTTTATTAATTCCTTCTTGACTAGTTTGATATTAAATCCATACTAGCATGTCCTAGTCTACGATGCCAAAGCCAACTTGTTTCATTTTTCTTTTCTTCATTAGTAATTAAACATAATCTATTTTTCTTGCCTAATTCATCAAGATCTACTATGTAAATATTTCTTTGCCTTTGTCCTATAAGTACAATGCTATTATCTTTAGGATTTGTGATTATGCATACTGATGCTTCAAATGTGACTTTAAACCCTTTATCACAAAATTGACTTATGCTAAGTAGGTTATGTTTCAAACCATTAACTAATAAGACATTTTCTATGAAGGTAGATGGAGTAATGAAAATTTTACCCTTTCCAATGATATACCTTTTTCATTGTCTCCATAGGTTACTACTCCACCCTTCTTAGACTCCAAGGTGACAAATTGGTCTACGTCACCGGTCATGTGTCTTGAACAGCCGCTATCTAGATATCATCGTTTATCCATCTTATTAGCTGCAAGACACCCCTGCCAATTAAGATCAAGAATGAGCTTTAGGTACCTAAACTATGTTGGGTCCTTTAGGGTTAGTCTTGATGTTCCTTTTGGAACCCAAACTTTCTTGGATTTAAGCTTATAATTGTTACTCAATTTGTTGTAGCTAGACTTTCTATAGTTACATTCATATGCTTTATGTCCTAATTTATTGCAACAATGGCAAGTTATATTTTCATTTTAGCTTTTACAAAATATGTTCTTTAAGTATTTTTGTTTTCTATTTATTTTATATCCTAATCCAGCTTATCATATACAGCTTTTTGACTATCAAGAATCATATTTAATTTGGTTGAGTCTAAGTGTAAACTTGTCTACTAAGGATTTATATTTTTCAGCATCTTCTTTTAACTTGACATTTTCAGCAATTAGATTCTTGGTTTCATTTGTGAGTCTCCTACTTAATGTTTCATAATTATTAGATAGTTTCAGCTTATCTTTGATGAGAGATTGATTTCTTCTTTTAGAACTTTATTTTTATTGATCAGTTTTTTGTGTTCTTTCCATGAGTTCTAAAATGCATCATGTAATTAATCAACAGTAAAATCACATTCAAGTTCAGAATCTACCTCATCGTCATTGGCCATATGGCAGATTTGGCCGTCTCTTGATGATCTTCCTCTTCCGAACTTGACTCCTCACTTTCACTCCATTCAGCATGAAGTTCTTCTTCTTAAATTTTCTTGCCATCCACTTTAATTCCGGACAATCTATCTTAAAATGCCCGGGCTGTTACACTCATAACAAATTGGTGTTTCCTTTTCTTTCTCTTTGTCCTTACCCTTTTCTTTGCTTGAGCTACCTTTGAAGAAGGGATTCTTTTTATGAAATCTCTTCTTACCTCTCATAAATTTTCTGAATTTTCTTCCAAGCATAGTCATTCCTTCTTCATCAAGTTCATCATCATCATCAGATTCTTCCGATTCAGTTTCTTGTTTTGGAGTGGTAGACTTTAGGCAATGGTCTTTCTTCTCTTGACCTCATCTTCTGAATTTTGCCTCATGGTCAACTCATGGCTCATGAGTGATCCTAGAAGTTCCTCCAATTGCAGTGTATTGAGGTCCTTTGCTTCCTGAATTGCGGTTACCTTGGCCTCCCAAACTCTTGTAGAGACCTGAGAATTTTTCGCACCAATTCAGAGTTAGTATAAGACTTTCCTAGAGTCTTTAGCCCATTTATGATTTTCGTAAAACGAGTAAACATTTCAGTTATGGACTCAGTGGATTTCATTTTAAACAGCTCATACTTATGTACTAATATGTTTATTTTGACTCCTAACTTGATTGGTTCCTTCATGTGTGACCTCAAGTTTATCCCAAATTTCTTTGCGGTGATGCATGTAGATATTCTATTGAATTCACTTACATCTAGTGAACAGTAAAGTACATTTATTGCTTTAGCATTTAATTGTGCTAGTCTTCTATCATTCTCATTCCAATCCATTTCTGGTTTGGAATGATAGTGCCCTCTATACTAATTATGGGTGTGTGAGGTCCTCTAGTTATAATACACCACAATTCATAGTCTAGAGCTTGAATGAATATCCTCATCCTAACTTTCCAGTATGTGTAATTAGTGCCATAAATAGAGGAGGTCTATTTGTGGATTGCCCCTCACTCATAGAACATCCCACTTGGTTGTCATGATCTTTGTCTCTTAATGTGAGATCAACAAATACTATATGAGCACCTCGCTCTGATACCACTTGTTGCCCAAGGTGACAAGCCAAGAGGGGGGTGAATTGGTTTCTCTTAATTTTTACTATCTTACTTCTGTCAATTGATGAGTGAGTGAAATTAGAACAATGCACAATACAAACACCAAGAAGTATAGTGGTTCGGTGCTCTCTAAGCACCTACATCCACTCTCCAAGCGATCCGTTGGGAATTCACTATAATCCCGTGGATTACAGTTGGATTGTTTTTTGGCTCACAATCCAAAAATCTTTACACTTTGGTTTTTCGGATCACCAAGAATCTATATGGTTTTACGGGCTCACCAACGAACCTTCACAATTGATTTTACAGGTTCACCAATAAACCTACACCGTTGGTTTTGCCGGCTCACCAACAAACCTTTACAAGGTGATTAATAAAAAGAAAGAAGAAAGTTGAAGCTCCTAGATGAGCAAATATAACATATATAAACTACAAAGAAGAGTTTAGAGAATAGTTATCGCTTGATGAGACTTCTCTCTTCTTTGTCAAGAATGCTTCACTCTTCAAGGGTGGATGGAGCTTTTGATATCTCTTGGAGTCTGCTCAACTACTTCCTTTTTGACTCTGAATGAAGCACTTGGATGAAGAAGATTAGGGCACTTCTCTTTCTTGTGTAAGCTTGATATTTTGCAAAAGATACTTCCTCTGATGAATAGTGTCACTTTAAATAGTTTCTTTCATCTATTGGACAAGCCCCAATGGTTAGAATTCAAAAACTAGCCGTTACTAACTGTTGGAAGGTCAAAAAGTACTTCTGCAGAACTAGCCGTTATGCTTCTGCCCGTGCTTGGGTCGACTCAACTTTTACTGGGGTCGACCCAACTTTCACTTGGGTCGACTCAACTTTTACTGGGGTCGACTCAGCTTTCACTTGGGTCGACTCATGCAACATTGGGGTCGACCCTCTCAGAAACCATTGAACTTGCATTTCAGCCTTCCTTCACTTGGGTCGACTCAACACTTTTTGGGTCGACTCAAGATTCAGTTGGTCGACTCAACTTCCACTTGGGTCGACCCTCTCAGGGTTTCCAGAGAATCTATTTTTGAATGTCATTGCCTTTGGGTCGACTCATGTTAACTTGGGGTCGACTCAAGTTTGGGTCGACTCAAGTTTCATTAGGGTCACCCTCTCAGGGTTTCCAGAGAACATTTTCTTGAGCTTGAGGATTGGGTCGACTCATCCTTTTCTTGGGTCGACCCAAGTACTGTTCATCTGTGCCATTTTTGCAGAAGTGTGCCAGATGGTTTCTTGATGTGCCGGGGTCGACTCAATCAATCTTGGGTCGACTCAATCCACACTTTGCTGCAACTTAAGGTTAGATTCATCCATATAATCAATGAAATAAACTTTAAACAATTTTGAATATATGTCATGGTAGTGCTACATACTCCAAACAATGAAAATTACTATTCTCCACTTAAGAGTATGTTTCACTTGAAACTTTGCCGAATTAGAATTTAGAGTTCACTATCCCTTTCCTATCGCAAATTTTATCTCATTATACTAATGTATCGAGAGTGACGGACTTATTAATGATGTATCGAATTAACTCGTAACATACTCTTAATCATTGTATTAATCATCAAAATCCATTATCATCCTCAGGATCTTCATCCATCTTCATCCTTCTTCTTCCTCCTCCCAAGCACAATCAAGAGTTGATTAAAAGGAAAGAAATCAGCCATCAAAAGAAGTCTCTGCAAGGGAGCTAGCATCCTGAGGAGACAAGAAAGCTTTGATCGGATCTCTACTTCGTGTGGATACCCGTAGAGGCCGGACGCGTGAACGGCTTCAAGCAAACCTGAGGATGATAGTGTTATTTTGATGATTAACAAGCAATTCTCTAGAGTATGCTATAAGTTAAAATTGATACTTCATTATAAGTTCATTGCTCTCAGTACATTGCTTAATTGGAAATATATATATGGTCTTGTTCATTTGGATGAAACTAACCTCGAGAATGCAGCAAAGTGTGGATTGAGTCGACCCATAGGTTGATTGGGTCGACCCCGGCACATCGAGGAATATCTGGCACACTCCTGCAAAAACAGCACAAATGAACAGTGAGTTGGGTCGACCCAAGGTAAGCAAGAGTCGACCCAACCTCCAAAGAACCTCAAAATGCAAAGGAAGAATGCTCTCTGGATTTACTGAGAGGGTCGACCCAAGAAGAAGTTGAGTCGACCCAAGTAAACCTTGAGTCGACCCAAGGAAAGGTTGAGTCGACCCAAGTGAAGAAAGGCTGAAATTCAAGGCTCTGAATTTTCTGAAGCTGACCTTGGGTCGACCAAAGAAAGGTTGGGTCGACCCAAGGCAACAGAAGCTGAATTTCAAGTTTCTGTGTTTTCTGAGAGGGTCGACCAAGAAATGGTTGAGTCGACCAAGTAAAAGTTGGGGTCGACCCAAGGACAGGTTGAGCCGACCCAAACACGGGCTGAACATAACGGCTAGTTGTGCAGAAATGCTTTTTGGACTCCCAATGGCTATAAACGGCTAGTTTCTTCAATCCAACGGTCGAAGGACTATTTGGAGTTGGAGAAGTATTAAGAGGGAGTATTCATCAGAGAAAGCAAGCTTTTGGGAAATACATTAAGTGCATTCAAGAGAGAACCTAGCAAGGCAAGCTTCATCCAAGTGCTTCATTCAAGAATAAAGAAAGGGATTGAGCAGATTCAAAGAGGCATCAAGAGCTCCATCTCCCTTGAAGAGTGAAGCATCCTTGACAAAGAAGAGCAAAGCCACTTCAAAGCGATAATACTTTCTAACTCTTCTTTGTAGTTTATATTGTTCATATGCTCATTTAGGAGTTTGAATCTTTCTTTTCATTTGTTAAACACTTTGTAAAGGTTCGTTGGTAAGCCGCAAAACCAACAAAGGTTTTGGTACCCGGAAAACCAAAGTGCAAAGGTTCGTTGGTGAGCCCGCAAAACCAACAAAGGTTTTGGTGAACCCGGAAAACCAAAGTGTAAAGGTTCGTTGGTGAGCCGGCAAAACCAACAAAGGTTTTTGTGAACCGGAAACCAAGTGTATGGTTCGTTGGTGAGCCCGTAAACTAACAAGGTTTTTGGATGTGAGCCCGAAAACAATCCAACTGTAATCCGCGAGATTATAGTGAATTCCCAAGGGGTCGCTTGGGGAGTGGACGTAGGTGCTAAGGAGAGCACCGAACCACTATATATTGTTGTGTTTGTGTTGTGCATGTGCTTACATTTATTCTTGCATTATCTTCCATCTTGTTCTAGTTTACTCATTCAAATATTTAAGAAAGCATCCACCGCACTTAATTAAGAAAACTTTTAAAACACCAAAATTTAAAAGAAACCAATTCACCCCCCCTCTTGGCTTGTCACTTGGCAACAAGTGGTATCAGAGCAAGGTGCTCTAATAGTACTCATTGATCTCACAATCAAGAGTTAAAGATCATGACAACCCAAGTGGGATGTTTATGAGTGAGGGATAATTAATTGATAGACCTCCACTATTTGATGGTATAAATCACATATTGGAAAGCACGCATGCGCATTTTCATTCAAGCACATGACTACGATTTTATGGAGTATCATAGTCAATGGCTATAACACAAACACTAATCATGATAAAGAAAGGGCTCAGCAAATGCAAAAGCCATGAATATTCTATTTTGTGCGTTAATGATAGTGAATTTAATTACATATCTTCTTGCATAACTGCTAAAGACATATGGAATATGTTAGAGATTAAATATGAAAGCATAACATTTTTAGCAAATCAAAATTAGCTTGAAGAAGGATGAGGGCAAGCAGATATTGAAAATCTATGCCTTGTGGGACACAAGAACGAGGTATTGTTTTGAACACACAAGTGTCTCCTCTTCTGAATATGAAGTATATGATAACACTGAAGATGATTTTTACATTCGATGAACTTCATGTGCTTTTTCTGATTTGTATTTAGAACATAAGAAACTTATTTGTAGGAACAAGAACTTGAAGAATGAAAATCAAATTCTAATAGATGAAAACTAAAACTAAATAATAAAATTGAAATCTTAATTAAAGAAAATAAAGAACTAAATCAGAGAAATCAACTTCTCACTGAAAGCCATGATAAACTTAAGAAAAAAAATGGATTGCTTTCAGAAGATAATGAAAAATAACTAAAGAAGTTGATAATTTGAAATCTTCTGTTGAAAGATTCACTCCCAGCTCTGAAAAACTGAATTTAATGATAGAAAACTCAAGAGCTGTATATGACAAAGCTGGATTGGGATATCAACCTTGGTAACACTCAAAAATCTTTCGAGAATATTTTTCTTAAATCCTCCACTATTCATCCAAAACGATTTTTACAAATCTGGTGAAACTAATAAACAGAAACAGAAACTGAAAATTCATTATCTATTTTTGCTAAATCTATGTGTTGTTAAATTTAGCAAGAGTATGCAGAAGTTATATTACTTGTACTCCTAAAACCTGCAAACTAATAGATAAATGTGTAATTAAGAGAATATGGGTTCCAAAAGGAAAACATTATAGCTAACCTGCAAGGACCCAAAGAGCTTGGGTTTCTAAGTTGAAAACATGATCATTGTTAGCAAATGTGTCTAGCTACCCAAGATTCCAATGAATGTTATCTGGACAATGGGTTCTCTAGACACGTGTTAAAGAATAGAACTTAAAATATAATTAAGAAGAGTGACCAAAAATGGAAGAAATAATGAAATTAGTAATCCTTGCATCCTCTCATATTGAAATTGTAGCTAGTATTAATCATTTCTGTGATATAGGCGATACTCTTGGTATGAAATGAAAATATATCCAAATCACTCCATCTTCCTATATTATGCTTCAGTTATTGATGGATAATTTGCTTAATCAATACTCTTAGAATAACTCTTTGAATTATCTATATGCTTGATTGAGAGTTGTTATCCATGGCATTATCCTTTATTGATCATAAACATAAGAATGTCTACTTGGTATTTTTTTTAAATATATGTATTAAGAATACCAAGATTAAAGAGTCTAGTTTTGGCATATAAAATCAACTCATACTAGTATGGACTTAATCTCAAAAGACCTTGTCATTGGTTCACTTAGATTAATTTTTAAGGTCAAAGTTTGCTATGTATGTCATCTAGAAAAACAAACTGAATCATTTCTAAATCTGAAAATATTGTTTTCACCTTTTAGCTTTGAAAACTCTTCATAAGAACTTATTTGGATCTCTAGGATTGTGAACCCAGGAGATAAGCTTTCTGATTTTGTAATTGTGGAAAATTTCTCAAAGCTAATATTGGTTTTGTTCTTGGCACTTAAATTAAAATATTTTCTGCATTGGCACAAACTCACAAAAAGGGTTCAAATGAAAAAGGTTTGCAAACTATGAAATCATGGCATAGTTTTGAAAACCAATTTCTTATTGAGTTGTGCACAGAAAATAATATTGAATACAATTGTTTCTACACCAAGAACACCATAAATAAAATAGAGTTGATAGAATCCTTGAAGAAATGAAAAAGACAATGTTGTATGATAGTCATCTACTTAAAATGATTTCTGTTAAAAGCTATCATCATTGCTTGTCATACATATGGTTTCTATTAGAAAACTCCTTTTGATCGTCTGAAAAATAGAAAATGATATATTGTATATCTTTTATATTTTTCAGTCATACATGTCATGCTTGATATATTCTTATGAAAATAATGTCAAATCTGGTAAAACAAATATTCCTTTGGATATTACTCTTCAAGCAATGCATATAGAATATTCAATGAAAAGATACTAGTTGTAGAGATATCAATTCATACTATTCTTATTAAAACTAGATCCTTTATTGAGAATATAGTTTATCATTTTGATTCTATGTAACAATCAGAATTTTGATAGACACAACTATTTAAGATAATTTGATTAAAACTTAACTGGTATATCTTATTAATAATTATCTTAAGCAAATAGAATCTAAGCTAAATTGCTTCTGACAATAAGAAATTGATTTGATCTTGATGAATCTTTCTATTGCCTCACATGCTTGTCCTTGAACCATTTTACTTAATGAAGTTATCTCTTTAGTTCAAGTGACTTGTGCTTGCTTATATTTAGGCAATCTCTTGAGTAAAGTGACTCAAATTCAATTATTGTCATGTCTCATGTTGAGTCATCTAGTTAAGAAATATGTTGTATGAATGTTTTTGTATCCTAGAGAACCTAATGAATTGCCTTCAAGAAAAGAAAAAGATTTTGCTAATGATACAGGATTTGTGAGCAAGAAATTTCAACTTGAAGGACACCTCGATGAAAGATACAATAAACATTCCCTTGGAAACAAAAAAAAAGAAGATTTTCTTCAGCCAAGGGAATAAAGAATCTAAAAGGTATTTGGCTTGAAGAATGCTAAATGCACTGGTAATCTAAACTCTTCTCTTGTGAGTTAGTTGAGCAAAATCAATAGTCTGAAATTATATGGTAGCATGATTAAACATTTAATTGCTAATCTTCTTGATATCATGCTTCATTCTCATGCTAATGATAATTGTTTCATGGTATGATTAAATTGAAGTTCACTTTTGCCTGTATAATGCATAACCATGAAATACACAAGTTTATGCCTCAAGTTTCTAATTCAAAATAACTTGTGATAAGCTATGAATCATTGGGCATAATGAAAATGCTGTTTGCATGATATATATTTATATGCAGCATATTAGATTAATTCTTTATTCTGCTCTTTCATGTAACTACTTGAAAATAACAAAAAGAGAGAGAGATAAAGAAAAAAAAATGAACATTGCTCAGAAGAAGTAAAAGCTAAGTAAATACTCCAATCTTAAGTAAAAGCAGCGCAAGCATAATATATTCAGCATATTTGTGAGACTTGTGTGAACATTCTTTTGGAAGGGATAAAATCCGTAATTAATTATATTTAAATAGGGAGAGTTTGGAGTGAATATCTTGTTGCTAAAGAAAACAGTTGAACATTTCTACATTGCTCATTATAGGGATGGTGTCAATGGGGAGGCTAGTGGTAGTACCCGGCACTATTTGACCCAACTATTCGGTGTAGGGCATATTAGGGACGGCACAAGAGGGAGGCTAGTGGTAGTACCTCGTGCCCCTTCCAACTCCACCGGATAGGGAGCAAATAGAGTATAGAGCATAGAAAAGTAATACCAAAAGAAATGAAGATTAGAATGTTCACTAAATGGTTAAAGGAAGAAATTCAAAAATACGGAAATGAATGACAAGATAAATAAAAGTATATATAAAGCTTGTGAAAAGCCAAATGAAGTTTCGATCACTTGAAAACACACCTTAAGGATAAAATCAGTGTAGAATTATATATAAATAGGGAGAGTTTATTTGAAAAGAATAAATTTTGATCTTTGACATGCTTGCTCTTAATGTTTTAATACATGATGTTATGACTTAATGCATATTATGTTTTGCATGTGACATGATATTTTGAATTATGTGTCTTCAATATTCAAATACCAAAGATCTTTCCTGAATATAACTTGTAATGCTTCATGCCTATAAAATTTGATTGAAACATATTACTACCAACAACAACATCATTCTGTTTTAATGAATATATTTTGAAAAATAAAAGAAAAGCATAATTTGAATTTGCAAATTAGGCAAAATGAATTGATTCTGATTTATCTTTTATCTTGCCTAACATTAGAACATCATGTCCTCCAATTTGTACCAAAATTTAATATGAATTACAAAGATTCTGGATGTGCTCTAATGTTCTTGAAATATGTATTTTCAATCGTAATGATTTAAGATGAGCTACAATGAGAAGATACATATCTCAAATTACAACTTTGAAAGCCTCCTTGAGAATCTTTATGAAATTCAGAATCTGATTTTATATAAAAGCTTAAACTCAACATGAATTTCTAGATAAAATTACAGCTTAAGAAAAATAGAATAATTCTGATGCCTTGATTGCTTGCCCCGATACGCATCTGAAACATATCATTTCTTATCTTCAAAGTGTACTAATATTGGTCTGAATGATGTGTCTTTTGATGATCTTGATTGCAAACAAATATTTTTAATATATGATTTTATTTTGATATTGAAAAGATTTATTGTGCTTCATATATTATATTGCTGAAAAACCTTGATTAAGAAATTGAGTTCTATAAATACATATACTTCAATGATCATCTATATATTTTTTCCTCTCCTACATTGTTAAAGACTTTCATCAAAATATATATGTATATATATTATTAAAAGAGTGAATGATCTCAAGTCTAGAAATATTTCAGCTCACTCAAATGATTCTTAAAAAAAGAAAATGTAAATGCTTTTGAAAGAATTTGAGCTTCAAATGAATCATTTTCTGATTAATATTTCAGTACATTTTCTCAAAGATTAAGAGGAAGCATAACTTGTTCTTAAAAGATTAAAAAGAGTGATTGCTATAAATTTTGAATAATTCTAGATCACTCTACATTCTTGATATCATAAAGGTTCAGTTTTATTCACGTTTATCATTAAAATCTGAAATTCAACTAAAGATAAGAGAAAGAATACTAAATGTGAAGTGGTATTAAACTTTGTGCTTCGTTGAATATCTTTTGAAAGTTGGATTTTTATCTGTACTTAATTGGTAAATCACTTGTTTTGAAAACTAAGTGAAAAGGATTCCATTTGTCTTAGTATTGGAAATTTACTTTGGAATCTACTAATGAGTTCTTATTGGCTTGCACTTTAGTGTTTCAATCATGAGCCAATTCATTTTAATTGATTTTGATGCTATGATCTTTAAAGGAGTAAAAGAAAGTCTTTAAGAGAGGTTTAAAAGAACTTTCAAAGCCCTGAATTTTATATATCCTACATTGCATAAATTCATGTCTTGGTGTCTATGCCCCAATACTTTTATATCATGAAAGAACTTTAAAGTCATTAAGAATTAAGGATTCAACATAATCTTATGTTTTTCAAGTATATAAGGTTTGATCTTTATTTGATCTTATACTATACTCTGAAAATTAATTAGATTGCTCTCATTTTGCTATATACTTAATATATTAAAAAAAAAATGTTGGATTTTCATCCGTGCCTTTCTTTGAATATTATTCTTGATACTCCCTAAAATAACTTGAAAAAGATTCCATCTACACTTGATTTCAAAACTATCCTTGGAATCTACATTTAGAGATCACTTCCGGCTTACATCGTAAATATCTCATTCCTAAAGCCAAACAAGAGAAATAAGATGTCACTTTATTAGGGATCATGTGCAAAATGGAAACATATGTGTTGAGCATATATGCACTGAAAAACAATTAGCCGACATACTCACAAAACCCTTGAGTGAAGATAGATTCTGCACGCTAAGGAGAGAATTAGGTATATGTGATCCTTTTTATTGAAGAAATATAAAAGGGAGCAAGTAGTCTCATGATACATTCCTCCAATTTCTAAAAATCTATGAAACATGAGTCAAACTTGTTATCTATAGATTCCTTACTCATGTATCATTGTCCCAGAAAGAATTTATAAGGATCGGAAGCAAAAAATTTTTAGAAGCAAAAAGGAAGAGAAAAGAAAAATTCTGCACTTGGGTCAACCCAACCCAGAATAGGGTCGACCCAACGTTGAGTCGACCCAAGAAGTTTCTTGAGTCGACCCAACGTCGGGATCCCACTGTTAAAAGGGGGACCCGTGAGCTATCTAGGGCACTGTTTACCCTTTGTCTTCTTCCGAAAACCCTATTTCCCACTCTCAAATCTTCTCCAATCATCTCCAAACAGTAGATTACTTCAATATCTTGGAGAAATGGGACCCGAGAGAGCCGTAGCCAAGCAATCCGAGAGAGTCTCACGATCTATGTTTAGAGCCTAGGATATGTATCTGTATTCTCATATGTATCTTGTTTTTCCCTTATATCTTTAAATCTTGATTGAGGAACATTGTACTTATCTTTATTTTGGGCATTAATGTATGAAAATGTTCCTATTTTGATCAATGAAGTCTGAAGTTTGTTCCTTATTGCATCCTTTCCCATATATATGTTTTTGATGATAACAAAAAGGGGGAGAAGAGAAGGAAAGAGTATATAAAGGAGAGAAGAAAAGAGTATATAAAGGGGAGAAGAAAAGATAGAGTATTCAATTTAAGAAAAAAGAGCACTTCATTTGAGAAGTAAGAAAGAGTATTAATTTTTGAGAAAAGAGTGAAAAAAAGTTAGAAAAGAAAAGAAATAAATGGGCAAACAAATTGAAATCATATAAGAAAGCTTATACATTAAGGGGGAGCAATTTGTAACAATGAAATATAAATCAAAAATTCTATCACAATTCAGAATTTGGCAATAAAAATTCAGAATTTGGCACGCACCTCTCGCACCCCGATACATAAGCTGAAACTCATATTTTATCTCAAATTTTTGAAGTTTCATTGCTAATGAATTATAAATGAAAGGGGAGCCATTCAAAAAAAATCAAATTGCAAATTTTGAATGATATAGGGGGAGATTTCACAATATATATGAAAAGCTGAAATTCAGCAATTAATCCCTTTTATAAACTGATTTTAAAGACAAGTATCAATAGGCTTATACTCTTTATTTTGTAATCATCAAAAAGGGGGAGATTGAGGATGATAGTGTTATTTTGATGATTAACAAGCAATTCTCTAGAGTATGCTATAAGTTAAATTGATACTTCATTTATAAGTTCATTACTCTCAGTACATTTGTTAAATTGGAAATATATATATGTCTTGTTCATTTGATGAAACTAACCTTGAGAATGCAGCAAAGTGTGGATTGAGTCGACCCAAGGTTGATTGGTCGACCCCGGCACATCAAGAATCATTGGCACACTCCTGCAAAAAGCACAAATGAACAGTGAGTTGGGTCGACCCAAGGTAAGCATGAGTCGACCCAAACTCAAGAACCTCAAAATGCAAAGGAAAATGTTCTCTGGATTTACTGAGAGGGTCGACCAAGAAGAAGTTGAGTCGACCCAAGTAAACCTTGAGTCGACCCAAGAAAGGTTGAGTCGACCCAAGTGAAGAAAGGCTGAAATTCAAGGCTCTGAATTTTCTGAAGCTGACCTTGGGTCGACCCAAAGAAAGGTTGGGTCGACCCAAGGCAACAGAAGGCTGAATTTCAAGTTTCTGTGTTTTCTGAGAGGGTCGACCCAAGAATGGTTGAGTCGACCCAAGTAAAGGTTGGGTCGACCCAAGGACAGGTTGAGCCGACCCAAACACGGGCTGAACATAACGGCTAGTTGTGCAGAAATGCTTTTTGGACTCCCAACGGCTATAAACGGCTAGTTTCTTCAATCCAACGGTCAGAAAGGACTATTTGGAGGTTGGAGAAGTATTTAAGAGGGAGTATTCATCAGAGGAAGCAAGCTTTTGGGAAAATACATTAAGTGCATTCAAGAGAGAACCTTAGCAAGGCAAGCTTCATCCAAGTGCTTCATTCAAGAATCAAAGAAAGGGATTGAGCAGATTCAAAGAGCATCAAGAGCTCCATCCTCCCTTGAAGAGTGAAGCATCCTTGACAAAGAAGAGCAAAGCCACTTCAAAGCGATAAATACTTTCTAACTCTTCTTTGTAGTTTATATTGTTTCATATGCTCATTTAGGAGTTTGAATCTTTTCTTTTCATTTGTTAAACACTTTGTAAAGGTTCGTTGGTAAGCCCGCAAAACCAACAAAGGTTTTTGGTGAACCCGGAAAACCAAAGTGCAAAGGTTCGTTGGTGAGCCCGCAAAACCAACAAAGGTTTTTGGTGAACCCGGAAAACCAAAGTGTAAAGGTTCGTTGGTGAGCCCGCAAAACCAACAAAGGTTTTTGGTGAACCCGGAAAACCAAAGTGTATAGGTTCGTTGGTGAGCCCGTAAAACCAACAAAGATTTTTGGATTGTGAGCCCGGAAAACAATCCAACTGTAATCCGCGAGATTATAGTGAATTCCCAAGGGGTCGCTTGGGGAGTGGACGTAGGTGCTAAGGAGAGCACCGAACCACTATATATTGTTGTGTTTGTGTTGTGCATGTGCTTACATTTATTCTTGCATTATCTTCCATCTTTGTTCTAGTTTAACTCATTCAAATAATTTAAGAAAGCATCCACCGCACTTAATTAAGAAAACTTTTAAAACACCAAAATTTAAAAGAAACCAATTCACCCCCCCCTCTTGGCTTGTCACCTTGGGCAACAAAACCTTCATCCTAAACCACGAACTTCAGTTTTCGGTGATCATCTACCTGCACAAGGTGAAGATCTGATCTTCATAATTGTTTTAAAAGTTTTTAATCCTTATCTAACTACGAACGGTTTTTGAACAACGTTCATGCGATGAACGGTTGATCCCGCGCATGCCTCTTCCGCTGCATCTGAATTTTTCTTAAATTTTCTGCGGCATGGGCGGGTTCTAACAGGAAGACGCTCGAAAATCCTGGTGACAACACCGTTCTCCATTGTTGACCCTTGAAGAGTCATGGGGATCTCGGCCTTGGGACACAGGTCCGTCTGGAAGGAGCGCTGATCGGACATGAACCTGTGGAGGCGGTATAAGAGGGGCTTCCACGCACTGTAGGCCTTGGACTGCTGCTGCTAGTGCCTGGACTTGCTGCACCAGCGTGTTGAATTGCTCAGGCTGGATCTCAGGAACTTGATCCGCCGGAGGCCTTGGTGGTGGGTTCTGGACTGAGTGGCCAGAACTCGGTGCATGATGTCGAGAGGCGTTAGAGGCTCCTCTACTTCTCAGTCTCATGATCACGACTCAGGCCCTTCCTGTAGTGCCAACTGTTGCTGAAAATTGGACCCGGAGACCGCGGACCGAGAAGGAGGAGCTCCGGCTGGTGGTGCGGTGGCGGATGGCTATCTCCGGCAGACCTACAAGAAGCCTGTCGCCGGGGGTTCCGGCGTAGGCCCTCCGATGCTTAAGTCAAGGAGGGGTTTTTAATGGAGAGAAATAATGGAGAGAAACAATATCGGGATGTATTTTTTTGGCCGGGAAGGAAGAAGAAGTCCCCTGCATAGAGCTCCTCCCTTTTTTTATAGGAGGGGATGTAGCGGTTACCTGTGATCGGGCGTGATCGTGCGAATCAATGAATTACCGTAAACGATCCGAGATTTCGGGCTAGCTGGCGGTCCGTTGAGATCGTGTGAATTTAATTGTTGACAGCTGTTGAGGCGGAGATCGCAAAATTTGATCCTGGATATGGAGGGCTTGATTTTCGGTGCAGTGGGGGTCGGTTTCTTTCTTTGACTGGGTCTTTCTTGGCCTTAAGGTCGATCGGGCTTAACTCAGCCAAGACCATGCCTGCCTAGGTCATGCCGAGGTCGAGGTTGTGAGCTCTAGGGTCATCAGTGCCGAGACCGAACGCTCTGAGGTCGGGCGCTTTGAGGTCGTGACTGCTGAGAGTATGCTTGCTGTCGTTACGTTCGTCATCAAGTATCGGCGATTTGACCATATGCTTTGAATGATCCATTTTTTCTCCAACAAATATCAATTTAGATATGCATAAATTAATATGATGATATTAGTTTAGATATATATAATAGTTATATATTTTAGATAGATAATATTCTCAAGTATAAATTCTACGTATATCAATTATATAGGTATAATTGATACTTAACATTAATAATAGTATGATACTCCATTATTTATCACTCATACTTACTTATCATTAAAGGAAGTAAGTAATATAATACTCACTTATAATATATATATCTATTATATGTAGGTAATTATTTAAAGCCTATCATCCTCTTGTATCAGTTATAAGATCCCTACTTATTATATAAAACAAAGAATCATATTAGTGATATTATTAGTATTGGCATTCCATGTACTTTTATCAATTATATAGGTATAATTGATACTTAACATTAATAACGGTAAGATACTCCATTATTTATCACTTATACTTACTTATCAACTAAGGAATAGATAATATAATACTCACTAATTATATATATTTGTTATATATACGTAATTATTTAAAGTCTATCATCCTCTTGTACCAGTTATGAGATCCCTAATCATTATATAAAATAAAGAATCATATTAGCGACATTATTAGTATAGGCACACATGGCGAGTGTAGAGCTCCGTTTAACAATATTTTTTTTTTCACATTACTAAATATTAGTAAATCTTGTTCACATTTTTTTTATCTTCTTTCTTAGTATATCTCTCTCATATAGATATGACTATGATCATTTGTTTACTAATTTATAAATCTCTAAATCCATATAACATTTTAGTAGGTCACTAAAACTTATTGTTCTCCATCATGGATATAAGTTGCTTCCATTCAAATACTCTTTCTCAAATAGAGTGTACATCCTTAAAAGTCGGCTATTTAAGTTAACTTGTATCTGATTTTAGAAGATTTATAAACTAAAGGATATAACACAATATAGAAAATTATTCTATTTAGATGCTATGAACCTGTTAGATGCTATGAAAATTATTGTTCTCCATCACGGATATAAGTTGCTTCTGTCATCATAGGTAAAACATCGCTTCTTTTTTCTCTAAACTGTAAACTTTCCCTCAGCTTTTAAAGCTATAGAGGGCACTGACTATACATTGGTACCAAATCAAACAATTCACATTAAGTTTATGATAACACTGGTATATCTAAAAACAAATCTCAACTCTTATTATTTTCTATTATAATGAAATTATAATGATCTTTTTGGACTACCTTAGCCTAATTTAGATTTATTTGAACAAAAATTGTCCATTTTAATTGACATCATGATTAGGTAATTATATATTGTACTGAAAATAAATTTATATTATTATAATAATTAT
The DNA here is from genome assembly GCF_009389715.1 of Phoenix dactylifera. Lineage (NCBI taxonomy): Eukaryota > Viridiplantae > Streptophyta > Magnoliopsida > Arecales > Arecaceae > Phoenix > Phoenix dactylifera. Next base: position 44,961 of record NW_024069407.1, read on the forward strand.
TTTTTAAGCTAGTAATGTGAAGTATTGGATCAATGACGTATTGCCTCATGTAAGTCATTCACGATGATAATTTATTTTTTTATTTTTATTTTATATGTTTATTTTTAAAAGTGAGAAAATTACAACGCAGAGCGTGTTAGACGTTGGCACGAGTACGTGCATTAGCACGCACTAAAGCACAGGACAGGGGACGTCCGGGAGGTTCCAATCTGGGCCTGGATGCACCGGTCGGTAATCGGAAGCCATGCCTATCTCTGTCGCCTTCCCCATCGCCACCTGCCCCTGCCGGAAAAAAGAATTTTCTCACTGTCGTCACTCGTCACTCCCCAGTAGTTGACAGTGAGAACCGCAATATAGTGACTTCTTACTTGATAACTCAATGTTTGGTTTATTATTTAGTCTTGGCTCTCGAGCGGCCGCCCAGGTTCCATGTTCCGGATTGGGCGGCGATCGACCTCGTCTTAGTCGTCTGTAAAAATTGGAGGTCAGATGTCTCCAGAGCAGGAGGAGGAGGAAGTCACGGTCATGGCGGCGAAGAAGAGGGAGGTGGTGGAGCGTAGCCTAGTGTTCGCTGTGAACGGGGAGCGGTTCGAGCTTTCGAGGGTCGACCCTAACACCACGCTGCTCGAGTTCCTGCGGACCAAGACCCGTTTCAAAGGAGCGAAGCTCGCATGTGGAGAAGGTGAGGATTCTTGCTTTTTTTTTTTTCCTTTGAATATATTTTGTTTTTCCTCCTTATGTTGGATGAGCTGAGTTCTGTTTAAAGATTTGATCTTTCTTTACCTGGGTAAGAAAAGCTGTGATCTTTTACTTGTTTCTCTTTATGGATTTTTGCTATTTTAGGTAAATTACTGATACGTGGTTGAAGATATTGTATTTTACAAATATATAGAAATTTGGTCAGAAGTTAATGCATTCGTGACTTATCTGGAGTACGAATTTGTCAAATGGTGTTTTAACTTTGGTTTGGCAATTTTTAGAGTTGTTTTTAAATTAGATTTCTGAATTTTAGTTAGCTCCTGCTGTTGTACAAAGTAATTCACATTTCTTAGTGGATTTTCGTTATCTGATAAATGTTTGCTCACAATTTTGTGTTATTCAGTTGTCTCTAAGCCAACTAGCCTTGGCTCTTCTGGTTGGCACCCTTCTCCTATTAAGAGAGGTCCGGGTTTTGTAGCCCGCTTTTGGTATTCCCCCTGAATTTCTCAAAAAATTCATGTCATTACTTTCTCTCTTCTCTTTCTCTTCTCTTCTCTCCTACTCTCTCAATCCAAACAAAAGCTTTGGAACTTTTCCTCATTTTATAATAATACTGTTTCTCTCTTTCATATCACTTTCTGAGCTTCA
>NW_024069408.1:0-46307 GCF_009389715.1 Phoenix dactylifera
GTGGGAAGATAAGAACATGGGATGCACGCAGAATATCTTGGAGATAAGAGATGATCGTGCGGGATATCTGGATGCCGGTTGAATGTTCTGTTCCGCGAAGATCGATCCGTGAAGCTTGGAATCAATCCGCGAATGAGAGGAAGGCTGAACGGCTAGGAACAAGCAGATGCTAGGATTTGGAGCGTATCCTGTTGACGTGGATGCAAGGGATGAGAGGAAGAAACCGAGCTTCTTCAACGCGGAGGAGACGCGGTAGAAGATCTTGGACGCGGCTGGGACACAGAGCAGGGGATTTGAGCTTATCCGTGGATATTGGAAGTTGAACGAAAGGAAGCTTGGGATGCTGAATGCAGAGAAGACGCGTACGGTTGCTTGCGAATAGTGGATATGGCTGGGATGCTGATCCTTACGTTGGGAAGAAGATGAGCTGGGAGCTGATCACATTGAAGAGGTCGGCTTGATCCTTGGATGCAGGGGATGATGCTCACGGCTGAGATGAGGGAAGTCGTTGGAGGACCTCGGAGGAGCTGAATCCACGGATGCTGATTCGTTCTGCAGATGGGAGCTGATGGATTTGTTGGATCTGTGGACATGAAGTGATCCCGAAAACGTTGCGGCTCTAATCCGTCATGAAGAGAAGATTGATGCTGAGTCTACTGATCCATGAAGCTCGGAAGGATGACGTTGAATCCTAGCTGGCCATGGGATAAGGATGAAAGCTGGTTCGGATTCGTGAAAGGAAGTTGTTTGGGATGTGAGGAAGAAACGGACGTGGTGGGAATGCGGAGAAATGGACGGAACGCGAACGAGGTGCAGGGGATTCATTGGGAATAGGTGATGATGTCGTTGGGATGAAGGGATTGCTTGGTTTGAAGATTTGAATTTCCTTCGACTGGGAAGAGGCCAACGACTAGAATTCTCTGAGAGCCGTGCGACCGTTGATGATACACTTTGAGATCTGAGAAACAAATGTTTGAAGGGATTCTATTGTTTTTGAGGTTAAAACAGGGGAATAGGAACACGTGGAAAGAGAGTTGGAACATATGGGAAGAAGTTAGGTGAACTTGTGAAGAGAAGGGAATTAATGGGAAGCACTGAATTTTGGAGGAAATTCTTAGAGTCGACTCCGGAGGATGTGGAGTTGTGAAATGATGCAGTGTAGGCTTTATCTAATTGAGCTTGACTCGGCCTGCATACATTAGGCTCAATCAATAATCAAAATCGAATTAAAATGCATTGATGAAGGAGAACACATTTTCTCATGTTTAAACTTAAAATATGTATAAAAATATTAATAAATACTATGCAAAATAGATTTATTTATACATTATTTAGCACTTGTCAATTTGAAAACTAAGATTTTGAAAAGTTTTGCATAGAAAATGAAATTCAACACAATTTCTCTTCATCAAGAACACCACAGCAAAATGGGGTTGTAGAAAGAAAAAACAGAACCCTTGAAGAAATGGCAAGGACAATGCTTTGTGATAGTAATTTACCTAAATATTTTTGGACTGAAGCTACTTGTCATATCATTAATAGGGTTACCATTAGATCTATGTTAAAGAAAATCCCTTATAAACTCAATGAAAAATAGAAAACCAAATGTTGCATATTTTCATATTTTCGAGTATACATGTTATGTTCTTAACAATGAAAAATATAACTTAGGAAAATTTAATGCCAAATTTGATGAAGGTATTTTTCTAAGATATTCCACATCAAGTAAAGCATATAGAGTATTCAATAAAAGAACATTAGTTGTAGAATAATCAATTCATATTATTTTTGTTGAGACTAATGACCTTTCATCAAGAAAGGATATAGATGCTGATGATGATGCAGGACAGCTTGATAAAGGAATTAGGAACTTAACCCTAAAGGATGGCTTTGCATCAGAAAATGTAGATCAAGATAATGAAGAACAGAAAAATGATCAAGAAGAAGATCAAACTCAGCAAGGTAAGCATGACCTGCCAAAAGAATGGAGATTTGCAAACCATCACCCCAAAGATTTAATTATTGATGATCCTACTCAAGGTATTAAAACTAGATCTTTTGTTAGGAACATAATTAATCATTTTGCCTTTGTTTCACAAACTGAACCAAAAGATATTAAAGAAGCTGAAGAAGATAATAATTGGATAATGGCAATGCAAGATGAACTAAATCAATTTAAAAGAAATAATATTTGGAATCTGGTTGAAAGACTTGAAAACTCCTCTATAATTGGAAAAAAATGGGTTTTCAGAAACAAACTTGTTGCCCAAGGAGACAACCAAGAGGAGGGGGGTGAATTGGGTTTTAATTAATTATTGACAAATTAAAACTTAATGAGTAATTAATTAAATCTATTGCAAGCAAATTAAATAGATTACTAGATGTAGTGGATGGAGAGAGTGGAAGAGATAATTAATCAATACAAACACAAGAGACTTTATAGTGGTTCGAAGCCAACTCTTGCTCCTACATCCACTCCCCAAGCCGCACTTGGGAATTCACTATAATTTTTAGGATTACAGCTAGTTGGTTTGCAAGTTCACAACCCAACTTGTTGTTGGAAACCTGCCCATGCCGCTGATATTTCAAAAAAAATCAGATGGCAGCGGAAGAGGCATGTGGGGATCGACGTTCATCGCATGAACGTTGTTTCATGAACCGTTCGTAGTAGGTAAGATTAAAAACTTTTAAACTAATTAGAAGATCAGATCTTCACCTTGTGCGGGTAGATGATCACCGCAAATGAAGTTCGTGGTTTTAGGAAAGAGTTCGCTTGAAGCCGTTCAAGTGTCCGGCCTCTACGGGTATCCACACGAAGCAGTGATCCGATCAAAGCTCTCTTGTCTTCCCGGGGTGCTAGCTCCCTTGCAAAGACTTCTTTTGATGGCTGATTCCTCTCTTTCAATCAACCCTTGATTGTGCTTGAGAGGAGAAGAAGAAGGAAGGGAAGAAGAACGAATCCCCTGCAGCCTTTCTTTTCTTCCTGCGTTGGAACCAAGGAAGGAGGAAGGAGAGGTGCACGCCTCTTCTTCTTTTCCTTGCTGATGGCGGCTGAACCAAGGAAGGGAGAGGGTGGCCACGGCTTGGAGGAGGAGGAGATCATTCTAGGGCGCCGGCCCCTCTCCCTTTTTAAGCCATCTAGGGCTCCTACAATTAGGAGCCCTAGACAGTTTCCTAAGAGGGGGCGCCGGCCCCCTCTCTTCACCCTTCTCCACATGGAAAAGGGAGGGGCATACCCCTCCTCATGGTAAACCCTAATCCACATTAAGTAGGGTTTGAATGCCCTAATGTGGTCAAGCCCTAATCCAATTAGGCTTAGCCCAAGGGTGAACCAATTTGGATCCAATCTAGGTAAGTCCTAATCCAATTAGAACTTAAATCAATTTTGACTCAATTGAACTCTTCAATCCTAATCCAATTAGGAGTCTTATTGATTCATTAGATTAATAATTAATTGTGACTTAAGAAACCCTAATCCAAATTAGGACATATTTAATTTTAGTCCTAATCCAATTAGGACTCTATTTGAATCCGAAGTCCTAATCCATTAGGACTCTAGGAATCCTACTCCAAGTAGGAATCCAATTTTAATTCAAAACTCCTAATCTCATTAGGATTGTAGGAATCCTATTCCAAGTAGGAATCCCAGTCCTACTCCAACTAGGATTCCCAGTCCTAATCCAATTAGGACTCTAGGAATCCTACTCGAAGTAGGACTCTTGTTTCAAGTCCAATTAATTAATTCCCTTTGTTCCTTCTTCAACTATCAATCGAATTGATTACTTGTGATTCCTAATCACGATTTCAACCATCGGATCGGTCAATACTTCTAGTGTGTGTGACCCCATAGGTTCTACTCTGACTGGTAGTGAGATATATTATGATCTCTATCACAATATCATTGAAAACTCCTTTCAATGGGTTGGAACGATTCCAACTCTATTAGGGTTTATCGATCATCGAGATAATCCCTGAGTCCCACCATCCACCAGTGACACCTAGCAGCATGTAGTGGCTACCCAGTAGAATAGAATGATGAACCTCTAGGTGCAGTTATCATGTGATACAGTCCTACTATCGTGGATCCCTACAGGACGGAGGTCATGGACAACTCGTCAAACCCCATCGTCTGTCATATGTCAAGATTTATTCGACTTAGTTCGAGAGTGGAAAACTCTTTCTCCACTTGCATACTGCCCGGCCGAGGTCTTAGAACTCAGTCTTATAAATCACATAGGATCTCTCCTTATCTATCAAGGTCGATAGATTCCTTATAGGTGCATACCCTACTCCTACAGTGAACTTACTGCAGCCAATCTACACTGCATGGACCCATATGGCTAGAGACCATGTATGTGTGCAGTCAAACTACAATAACCTCACTGTGAGTAGCCGAAGCACCGCAGGTCAAAGGACCAGTCACACTACTGCAACATCAAGCAAGTCACTGACGAGTGGATAGACATCCAAGTGACTTCTTGTCTTGGTCACGCTCAGTACCCTTGTTCTCTAACAAGCACCTGCACTATCACTTCAGTGTCCCACACTGTGGACTCAAGTCTCGTCCATCCAGAAGGAAAGTGATCTGTGCACTGATCGATCGGATCGATCACCGTCCTCGTGATGATCCATTGATCAGGAGCATTTAGAAATTAATCACCAATGATACATGGCTCAAATTCTCAACTCTTGAGAATATGCATCATCATCTTATTAATTCTTGGACGATTCATAGACACATAAAATAATATGAATGAAAAGATGCCTTTTATTTATTCAATAATAATAGTCAAGTACAAATTATGTCCCTAGAATTAATAATGTGTCAGCCAAATTGGCTTCTAGGGCATACATCTAACAATCTCCCACTTGCACTAAAGCCAATCATCATATATCTTAGCCCATCTTCTCAAGGTGGGCTTCAGTCTTTTGCTGACTTAGCTGTTAGTGAACGGGTCTGCCACGTTATCCGCGGAGTCTACTCTCTGCACCTTACATATTTCTTCTCAACATAGTCGCGTATGAGATGGAAGCGCCGCTCTATATGCTTGGACTTCTGATGAGACCTTGGCTCCTTAGCAAGGCTATGGCGCCATTATTATCGCAGTAGAGTGTTATGGCATCTGATGACATTACATCCAATTGCAATGAATTTCTTGAACCAGAAGCCTTCCTTAGCAGCTTCAGAGGCGGCGATGTATTCAGCTTCCATAGTAGAATCAGCAATGATCGGTTGTTTAGAACTCTTCCAATTCACCGTACCACCATTGCACAAGAACACATATCCAGATGTTGACTTCCTATCATCGACATCAGTCATGAAGTCTGAATCTGTGTACCCTTCTACCTTTAACTCTGATGATCCTCCAAAACCAAGAATAAATCTTTAGTTCTTCTCAAGTACTTAAGAATATTCTTCACAGCTGTCCAGTGTTCTTCACCTGGATTCGACTGATATCTGCTTGTGACACTCACAGCAAGAGCTATATCAGGTCGTGTACATAGCATGGCATACATGAGGCTCCTATTGCCGATGCATAGGGTCTTGCTCATGCGTTGAATCTCTTCAGATGTGTTGGGGCACATCTTCTTGGAGAGATGAATTCCATGCCTAAGGGTAAGAGACCCCTCTTGGAGTTTTCCATGCTGAACCTTTCAGCACTCCTCTATGTACATTTCTGTGAGGCCAAGCATCCTTTTAGATCTATCTCTATAGACCTTTATTCCCAAAATATAGGATGCTTCCCCAAGGTCTTTCATGGAGAATTCTTTTGACAACCAGACCTTGACCGAGGTTAGCATGGGAATATCATTCCCTATCAGGAGATGTCGTCCACGTACAGTACGAGAAAACGACAGCGCTCCCACTAACCTTTTTGTAAACACACGGTTCCTCTTCGTTTTTGATGAAATCAAACGTTTTGATTGCGTCATCGAAACGAGTGTTCCAACTCCGAGATGCTTGCTTTAGTCCATAGATGGACCTTTGCAGCTTGCAGACCTTGTGATCTCCATCACTGGAAGTGAAACCCAAAGGCTGTTCCATATAGATATCTTCATCAAGATATCCATTCAGGAAAGCAGTTTTCACATCCATCTGCCAGATTTCATAATCATGAAATGCTGCAATGGCAAGCAATGTTCGGATGGATTTTAGCATGGCTACAGGTGAAAAGGTCTCCTGATAGTCAATGCCTTCGCGTTGACTATACCCTTTCGCCACAAGCCTTGCCTTATAGGTCTCTACCTTCCATCCGAACCTATTTCCTTTTGTAGATCCATTTGCATCCAATAGGTACAATACCTTCTGGTGGATCTACTAAGGTCCAGACTTGGTTGGAATGCATGGAGTCTAACTCTGACTTCATGGCTTCCAGCCATTTCTCGGAATCGATATCAGATATCGCCTCGTTGTAGGTTTTGGGATCTGTGTATGATCCCTATCTCCCACTAGGAACATTTCCTCGGTATCCTCTTCTAGTATACCTAAGTATCTATCGGGAGGATGGGAGACCCTACTAGATCTACGAGGTGGTCGAGGGACATCGTGTACTGGCTCTGTATGAATGGGTTCATAGGATCCATGACTCGTTGCTTTTCAGAGACTTTCTCTTCAAGCTCAATTTTCCTCCCACTGCCTCTATCAAGGATAAACTGATTTTCCAAGAAGATGGCATGACGGCTCACAAACACATTGTGATCCTCTGAGACGTAAAAATTGTATCCTAATGACTCTTTAGGATATCCTATAAAACGAGCACTTATGGTCCTAGCCTCTAGTTGTCCGCCTGTAGTCTCTTGACGTGGGCCGGACATCCCCAAATCTTGAGATGACCAAGACTTGGTTTCTTACCATGCCATATCTCATACGGTGTGGTAGGAACGGATTTAGAGGGAACTCTATTCAATAAATAAATCTGTGAGTAAGGCATCTCCCCAAAGAACATAGGTAAATCAGTGAAGCTCATCATGGACCTGACCATATCCAATAGGGTCCGATTCCTCCTCTCTGACACCCCGTTGAGTTGAGGTGTACCCGGAGGTGTCCATTGTGAGACTATGCCATTTTCTTGAGATAGTCCCGGAATTCCCACTAAGGTATTCTCCTCCTCGATCTGATCGAAGAGCCTTAAGAGGTTTTCCAGTTTGTTTTTCTACTTCATTCTTGAACTCTTTGAACTTTTCAAAAGATTCAGACTTGTGTCTCATAAGATACACATACCCATACCGTGAATAATCATCGGTAAAGGTAATGAAGTAAGAATAACGTCCCCTGGCTAGCACATCGAATGGGCCACATACATCTGTATGTACTAGGGTAAGTATTTCAGTGGTCCTCTCCCCATGTCCTACAAAGGGCAATCTAGCCATTTTTCCTTGAAGACAGGACTCGCAAACTGGATATGACTCGGAAGTCAATGAGCCGAGAAGCCCATCTTTATCCATTTTGTTCATTCTGTCCTCTCCAATATGGCCAAGCCTGAGGTGCCACAAATATTTTGGTTTATCTCATCTCTGGATCTTTTGGATCCTTTGGCACTCACTTCTTGCTCGAACATTCACAGATACATCCATATGTAAATGATAGAGACTGTCAATCATAAAACCACGTGCGACTATTTTATTTCTTAAATAAATAGAACAGCAGTCTTTGTCAAATGTAAAAACATGACCTTCCTGTGCTAGACATGAAACAGAAATCAAATTTCTGCTAGCAGCAGGTACATAATAGCAGTCTCTAAGTAATAAACTAAAACCAGACGGTAGTCGCAGATGGTAGGTGCCCACAGCCACAGCAGCAACTTTTGCCCCGTTGCCAACCCGAAGGGTTACCGCACCTTCCGCCAGCCTTCTACTTTCCTTTAGACCCTGCATGGTAGTGCACAAATGAGCACTAGAACCAGAATCTATAACCCAACTAGAAGTAGAAGAAACCGTTAGATTAGTTTCAATTATGAGCAAGTCTATACCTTCTGAAGGTGTGTCACCTTTCTTGTTCTTCAGGCTCTCGAGGTATGAAGGACAGTTTCTCTTCCAGTGGCCGTCGACATTGCAGTGGAAACATTTTCCTTTGTCGTTAGCCTTTTTCTTTTGAACTTCCTTCTTTGGCTTCTTGTCTTTCTTCTGCTTCTTAGCAGGCTTCTTTTTCTTCCAAGTAGACTTTCTCTTGGAACCAGAAGTCAACTCAGCAGCAAGGACATTGCCCCTTGAACCTTTCAAGGCTCCCTCAGCAGTTACCAACATGTTGATCAGTTCAGTCTTAGTGCATTCAATCTTATTCATGTGGTAGTTTACTATAAACTGACCAAATGAATCAGGAAGTGACTGTAGGATCAAATCCACTTGCAATTCCTTGTGCATGTTCATCCGAGCTTCTCAAGCTCCTCTAGGTCCTTGATCATAGTCAGACCGTGATCATGGACAGACTGCCCTTCGCGCATCTTTGTCTTGAAGAGCCTCTTGGACACTTCAAAACGAGCTGTGCGACTCTGCTCACCATACAACTCTTGCAGGTGTGCCAGTATGTCCCTAGCAGTCTTCATATTTTCATGCTGGCATTGGAGTTCATTTGACATGGATGCCATCATATAGCATTTTACTCTAATGTCATCATCCAACCACTTTTTATGCATCTGACGCTGAACATCAGTAGGACGTGTTGGTAGTGTGGGGATATCTGAATCGAGTATGTAGCCTATTTTCTCACAGTCCAAAAAATTTTGAGGTTTCTAAGCCAGTCCTTGTAATTGGTTCCGGTCAGTCGGTTGGTCTCAAGAATACGGGTCAAAGGGTTTGAAGCTGACATTGTATCTGCAGAGAGTAAAGATTCTAGTTAGACTTTTGTACTTGATCCTAATCTGTTCTAAGGTCTTTTAGAACAAATGTAACTCCCACTATTTTCTCGAATTCCTCACACTCCCCTGGTAGGAAAACGGAAATCCCACACGACTAGGGTTTCTAGTGGGTACTGCGGTCCCACCATTTACATGCCACCTCACCTAACAGTTATTGGTGACACATAGATTGATGAATGTACAACTCTTGTACAATGCTTCTCAAGCATGTTGCAGTGTAACTTGGTCTCTAAGCCATGAAACCTCACCTAACAGTTATTGGTCCCATTTCTTAGTTAAGTCAGACCCACCGTATAACCGTAGGAATAAAGTCGTCATTGGGTCCTCACCTAACAGTTATTGGTGCCCAACCCCACCTTTACCCTACAACATCTCATGTCTATAGAGAGGTCCAGCCCCCGATGCAACTTGACCACTGTGTCCAGCCGAGACAAATCAACATCAGAAAGGCCTTAGCAGCTCTACTACAGTGGAAGACCTATTGACTTAATATTGGTTAATCAGGTCTTAGTGTTTGCAACTTGAGCTCTTCATAAGAGGTAATCGAACAATTGGCCAGGTAAGCAGGTGGGAGGCTCCCCTTACTCAGAGAGTAAGGTCCTAATTAAGTAACCACCTTTCATGCTTTCCTAGACACCAATTAGATCAATTAATCTAATATGACTTGCTCATGTCGGTTCACTCTCGACTTGATTGAGGAGGTTTTATTTAGGTCTCAATTGGGTTTGCTACATCACATGTAAACCTATCTACCCGACTCGCATTCACATCACATGCAAACGGCACATTGCAGGCAGTTATAATCGCAGCAATAATTAAAGCTAAACTTTAAATAGGTGATGATCATGGATTCTAGTTAGGTCGTATTACAAGCACATGCACGTCAATCGATCAACTGGTCTTCAACTCTTGAATTGGTTCCAAGCCTCCTTGATTCGATCCTTGACCAACTCTTGATCGATCCAATCGCCATCAACCGCTTAGACCCCTGTTCATCTCATGCCTTGTCTTCACTTGATCGTTGACGTACATCACATCACAGAAATACAACCAGATGTAAAATAAAAATAAAAATAAATTACATCTCCTTTTAGGAGGCACGCAGGCCTCTCAAAACATCAAATAAGATGCATGCAAGCATCTGAAAAATTACATGACATCACAGATCACATCGCAGGTCATTACATTTGATACCAAAAGGGTTTGAATCCTATGATCATCACCATATGCAACAATTATAATTTTCAGATCTGAAAACTAACTGATTATCTCATGACATAGGTTGCTGATCATGCTAATCATGATTCTAAACTTTGTAATCATTAACAATGCAATTAGAATCATCTTTTATCACATAAAAATCAGCATGCAAAAATCAGCACCCCTGAAAAATCTGCATGCAGAAATTTTCAGCATGCATGATCATTCAATTTTCAGATCTAATAAGCCTTTAGATAATTAATTCTTACCTTAATCTACGAAGCCTAGGCTCTGATACCACTGTTGGGAACCCGCCCATGCCGCTGATATTTCAAAAAAATCAGATGGCAGCGGAAGAGCATGTGCGGGATCGACGTTCATCGCATGAACGTTGTTTCATGAACCGTTCGTAGTTAGAAGAATTAAAAACTTTTAAACATTTAGAAGATCAGATCTTCACCTTGTGCGGGTAGATGATCACCGCAAACTGAAGTTCGTGGTTTTAGGAAGAGGTTCGCTTGAAGCCGTTCAAGTGTCCGGCCTCTACGGGTATCCACACGAAGCAGGATCCGATCAAAGCTCTCTTGTCTTCCCGGGGTGCTAGCTAAGACTTCTTTTGATGGCTGATTCCTCTCTTTCAATCAACCCTTGATTGTGCTTGAGAGGAGGAAGAAGAAGGATGAAGAGGAAGAAGAAGAATCCCCTGCAGCCTTCTTTTCTTCCCTGCGTTGGAAAAGGAAGGAGGAAGGAGAGGGCACGCCTCTTCTTTCTTTCTTCCCTTGCTGGGCGGCTGAACCAAGGAAGAGGAGAGGGTGGCCACGGGGAGGGAGGAGATCATTCTAGGGCGCCGGCCCCTTGCCCCTTTTTAAGCCATCTAGGGCTCCTACAATTAGGAGCCCTAGACAGTTTCCAAGAGGGGCGCCGGCCCCCCTCTTCATCCCACATGGAAAGGGAGGGGCATATCCCCTCCTCATGGTAAACCCTAATCCACATTAAGTAGGGTTTGAATGCCCTAATGTGGTCAAGCCCTAATCCAATTAGGCTTAGCCCAAGGGTGAACCAATTTGGATCCAATCTAGGTAAGTCCTAATCCAATTAGAACTTAAATCAATTTTGACTCAATTGAACTCTTCAATCCTAATCCAATTAGGAGTCTTATTGATTCATTAGATTAATAATTAATTGTGACTTAAGAAACCCTAATCCAAATTAGGACATATTTAATTTTAGTCCTAATCCAATTAGGACTCTATTTGAATCCGAAGTCCTAATCCGATTAGGACTCTAGGAATCCTACTCCAAGTAGGAATCCAATTTTAATTCAAAACTCCTAATCTCATTAGGATTGTAGGAATCCTATTCCAAGTAGGAATCCCAGTCCTACTCCAACTAGGATTCCCAGTCCTAATCCAATTAGGACTCTAGGAATCCTACTCGAAGTAGGACTCTTGTTTCAAGTCCAATTAATTAATTCCCTTTGTTCCTTCTTCAACTTATCAATCGAATTGATTACTTGTGATTCATAATCACTTCAACCATCGGATCGGTCAATACTTCTAGTGTGTGTGACCCCATAGGTTCTACTCTGACTGGTAGTGAGATATATTATGATCTCTATCACAATATCATTGAAAACTCCTTTCAATGGGTTGGAACGATTCCAACTCAACTCATTAGGGTTTATCGATCATCGAGATAATCCCTGAGTCCCACCATCCACCAGTGACACCTAGCAGCATGTAGTGGCTACCCAGTAGAATAGAATGATGAACCTCTAGGTGCAGTTAACATGTGATACAGTCCTACTATCGTGGATCCCTACAGGACGGAGGTCATGGACAACTCGTCAAACCCCATCGTCTGTCATATGTCAAGATTTATTCGACTTAGTTCGAGAGTGGAAAACTCTTTCTCCACTTTATACTGCCCTGGCCAGGTCTTAGAACTCAGTCTATAAATCACATAGGATCTCTCCTTCTATCAAGGTCGATAGATTCCTTATAGGTGCATACCCTACTCCTACAGTGAACTTACTGCAGCCAATCTACACTGCATGGACCCATATGGCTAGAGACCATGTATGTGTGCAGTCAAACTACAATAACCTCACTGTGAGTAGCCGAAGCACCGCAGGTCAAAGGACCAGTCACACTACTGCAACATCAAGCAAGTCACTGACGAGTGGATAGACATCCAAGTGACTTCTTGTCTTGGTCACGCTCAGTACCCTTGTTCTCTAACAAGCACCTGCACTATCACTTCAGTGTCCCTACACTGTGGACTCAAGTCTCGTCCATCCAGAAGGAAAGTATCTGTGCACTGATCATCGGATCGATCACCGTCCTCGTGATGATCCATTGATCAGGAGCATTTAGAAATTAATCACCAATGATACATGGCTCAAATTCTCAACTCTTGAGAATATGCATCATCATCTTATTAATTCTTGGACGATTCATAGACACATAAATAATATGAATGAAAAGATGCCTTTTATTTATTCAATAATAAATAGTCAAGTACAAATTATGTCCTAGAATTAATAATGTGTCAGCCAAATTGGCTTCTAGGGCATACATCTAACACTTGTTATTTTCGGCGAGATCACAACGAACTCGGTCGGTTTTTCACAGGCTCACCGACTAGAACCATCCAATTGTTTTTCCGGGATCACAATCAAACCCTTACATCGTTGGTTTTAACTTTGGCCTCACCAAAAAATCTTACAACCCTTGATTCAATCCCTGATTGAATCAAGTAAGAAAAATAGAGTTTGGGATTTCACAGAGAAAACTTCTAAAAACAAGCAGATATGAAAACAATAAATGCAAAGTAAAGTTAGAAGCCCTCAACAGATTTGGATTGGAAAGTGGGGCTTCTCATTTCTGGATCTCCTCTAAAAGAGTTGAGATTGAGGACAGCAGGAGAGCCTGAATTGCAAAGAAAATACTGGTCAAATTGCCTTGAATGACTTCTTCCTTCTTTGCTTGTATTTACTCTTGAGAAGCTCTAGGTAGGTGGAAATATCTTTTTACTTGAATGAATAGCTCTATTGTTGTCTGCTACTTGTTCACTGTGGCTATTTAAGGGGTTTCTTCGAAAACTAGCCGTTAGGAACAGATTTGGAGCCGTTTTGGTCCAGTACTGTGTTGGTCAGCCCTGCAGCGGCGCGACGATCGCGGCGGAATCCGCATTTCGGGCCGGTGGCATCGCATACGCCGGAACAGGATCGGATGGATTTCAAAAAATTTTCTGAATCAGAACGTTCAGAACCTTATTGAATTCAGATGGGGACTAAACTAAGATCTAATAATTAATTATGAATTGTTTAAACTACCAGCAAATCAGAAATCTAAAATTCAATGAAGATCTCATCTTCACCTTTGTGCGGGTAAGAAGAAACACCGCAACCGATGATCGTGGTTTTGGTTCCTTGTAGCCGCACAAATGTCCGCATCTACAAGTATCCACACGAGGTTGCTGAAGATCAGAGATGGGGCTTCACCAGGGTGCTAGCTCCTTGCAAAAGCCTCTCTTGATGTCGAAGAAGAAGGAAGAAGAAATCATAAGGATCCCACCTTGTGCAGCCTTAAAGGAAGAAGAAACTTGATTCTCTTCTCTCTCCCTTTCCTTGCTGATTTAAAATCCCCAAAAAATAGCCTTGCTGCCCACGCTGGGAGAAGAGCTCTGATTTTCTTGGGGCGTGGGGCTCCCTTTTTATAGGGTTCAAAACCCTATGCGCCAGGAAACCTATTCCTAATAGGTTTCCTGGTGCCTTTTCTTTATTGGCAGGGAAAGAATCAAGGGGCTCCGGCTCACAGCAAAGAAGGAGAAGGGGCCACGCCCCTCCTTGCCCTCTTGGCTGCCCCTCTTTGCCTATTTTGACTCTCAAAAAGGCATCAAGAGGGAGGCTCTATTCAGGGAAAAAGGCTGAATTAGGTAGGGTTTTTTAGGGACTCGATCTAGCCAATTCTTGACTAGGATTTAGTAAAATTCTTTGGATCAGACCCAACATATTTGACTCAATTAATCAGCAATAAATACTTAATTATAATCTAATTATAATTATTAATTCTTCTATTTAACTCACTAACTCTTAGTGGGTTATTTCGGACTCAATCTTATTGACAATTGATATTGTGATTCCAAATCACAATTCGACAATCCCTAATAATCAGAATCTCTAATGTGTGTGACCTCATAGGTTCTAATCTGACTGGTAATGAGACATATTGAGATCTCCATCTCAATATCACTGAAACACCTTTTAGTGGTGAAACACTTTCAGTTACTCGTCAGGGTTTACCGATCATCAGGTAAAATTCCCGTGAGTCCCAAACATCCACAAGTGACAACCCTAGCAGTATGTAGTGGCAACTCAGTAGAATAGAATAATGAACCTCTAGGTGCAGTTATCGTATGATACAGTCCTTCTTGAAAGAGTAGATGCCCTACAAGCCAATCGCAATATGTATTATGAAGGATTTTCTTTTAATTTTCAAATCATGTACATTACATTTAAATATAAATAAAGGCATTGTGTTTCATTATATGCTGTTGATTATATTTGTGATGAACCCTTAGATTAAGGCAATGATTTTGAGCTATGATGAGATCATACTAGTGAGACTAAAATCTAAAATCCTAATCTTAAATATTCCCAGTCATTGGTACATTGAGTCGGGGATCAATATTACCGGAAAGACTGGCATCTTATGTATGCTCGATGCAGAGGATGATTGATCTCACAATCATTTGTGTGGAGACACTAATACAAAGATGTGGGTGCTCATTAGAGAATGAGTTCACTGAATTGACCTACAAAGAGAAATCTTATGAAGTCTTACTTACATGTCAAAAGATGATTCTCTTAGTGGGAGTTGTGCAACTGATCCTTTGACCTGAGATCACCATGGTATCTTGTGCACATGAACCCATATTTTGGTTTACACTCATTCATGACAATAAGTTATGTACGAGGTCTTCTGGATATGGTGGAATTGTGTACGAAGATTATGAGTAGGTCAACAAGGAATTAATCACTTCTAGTAAGAGAAGATAGCATCCTATTTATTCTAATCATATGATAATTCAGGAAGCCTTTGATCAAAGCAGAATGAAAATTAGAAAGAGTTTCTAATGTTTCATTATTTGAATTATCATTAAAAGATTGAGAAAAATATGAATATGAAATTGAGTTTGACATATATTCATACTCATATACATATTGGGATGCAGTTTGATTAAAGGATTGAATTGCATGGTAACTTGCCACTGAAGGGTATTTTTGGTATTTCCACCAAATTCCATTTTTCGGGTAGACATGACACGTTGCTAGACGTCAATCTTGTCTTATAGGTTTGATCGAATTAAAGAGTTTAATTCGATCACCAATTAGAAAGGATTCTAATTGTTAAGTTCGGGTTCGCGCAGTTTGGACTTAAATCGATTAGAAGAGTTCTAATCAAGTTGGGTCAACTCGCACTCACACCTATTGCTGGCTAAGTATGGAACCCAATGGGTCACACACAAGAAAACTTTTAAGGGTCTAATTGGATTAGATCATGTTTGCAAGATAACATCCTAGCAGGTGTTGCAAATAGCTTAGCTCTTGATTCGAATTGGATTCGAATCGATTCTTAATTGATCTAATTTGATTAGATCATTTTCTAATATGGGTTAGCCAAGAGTTGGCACCTAATTGGCTTGGTTTGAGTCTAATTGGATTAGATTTAATAAATCATTCAATCTAGACCGTTAGATCTTGATCTACCGTTGGATGAAGACATAATGGAGAGTTGGTTTAACCCAATTGGATTGGGTTAGAGGATGGCTACCATAATTGACCATTGGATCTTAATCCCACCATTGGATGAAGACATAATGGGTCAAGTGAATGGCGCCTTGCATTGGAGCCCTTGGATCATCATCATGAAAGATCAAGAGGTGAGGCGTGATGGACATGTGATTAGCATGTGATGTTGACTTGGTCAAAATATGGCACCACATGAAAGGACATATCATTTGATACACCTCCTCACTTGATCTGCACCTCCTCTTATTTGATATGGCCCTTTAGATGATGCCCTTTCATGAGAGGATGTGTGGATGGGATGCATCCCTTGGAGATGCATCCCTACACCTATTATAAATAGGCTAGCACTCCATGGGTTTCATCATTCCAATTCCACCCCACTCCTCTCTTCTTTCTTTCTTACATTAGTTTCTTTCTTTCTAGCATTGCTTCTAGTGTGTCCTAAGCCAAGACAAGGTGGTCTTCTTTAGGACAAAAGGATTAGAAGTGATTTTAGAAGGTTAAAGAAAAATAGAAAGAAAGGAAAGCAAGCCATTAGAGTTCTTTAGAAGAATTCTGCATTAAGGATCAAAGTCTTTGGAGCTTAAGACTTAAATCAAGTTTTCGTGTGGATCAACATTGGAGGGTGACACTTGGGCACCTAGTAAATTCTGCACATTGGATTAGCGTTAGAGGTATTCTTCTATTCTGCATTTATTATATTATTTGATTGCTTCATTAAGGTGATCTGGCTTATAAGGGTTTATGTTAAGGACTTTATTAAGAAATTTTTAAAATTCCTAGCTTCCGCTGCGCATTATACATGCTAAAACCCTTCAGTGGTATCAGAGCCATCCTTAATTGGTTCAATCAAATAATTATGTATGATGTATGATTATTAATTTACTATGAGATAGTAATGTCATATGCTTAGAGAAATGCTGAAATGTATGATTCATATATGATATGTTATGTAATAAAATATCATGATATGAAATTTTCCATATGAAAATATGTTGAAGCATGTTAATTAATTGCTTATGATTTATACATGCTATGAGATAGCCATGATGCATAATAGTTTATTTTAGACATGTTAAATATATGTTACAATTAAAGAATGTGCTAGAGACTAGTAAGCCCTCAATAAAAATTATATTAAGTCATAGTGTTGAAAAACTTTGAGCTAACCCATTCTAGAACAATTAATCTAATTGGTGTCTAAGGAAAGCACTAAAGGTGGTTACTTAATTAGGACCTTACTCTCTGAGTAAGGGGAGCCTCCCACCTGCTTACCTGGCAATTGTTTGATTGCCTATTATGGATAAGCTTAATATTGATATAACACTATTGATAGCCTTCCTTCATGCCTCGATATTATTATGTCAAGATCCATGCTAGTTTGTTGTGCTAACACAAGACTTGCAATGGGACTGATGTTATACTGTCTTGGTGCATTAAGATGCTTATGGCATATTTTAATATATTGCCTTGTTGTGCAACCACAAGGGCAATATTATTCGAATATGACTATATGGAAATGAAGGGTTTGACTTAACTAAAATATTATTGTTTGTTGTGCTAACACAAGGCAATAAGTATTTTAAGAGGACAAGATAAAGTTGAGAATTGCATGAGATGCAATTGGAAAGAGTTTCCTACCTTTGAACTCATAAGAGTTTGTTGTGTAAACACAAGGCTTTTTATGATGAATTAGGATCTCAACCCTACTAAGAAAAATTATATTTTCACGTTTATCATAGGAGAGGGCTATGATATTCGATAAAAATAGTAGGAGACAAATTAGATTAAAGTCCTTATCTAGTTGCAAACATGTCATCATGATTGGTCTGCTTATATTAGTTTTGTTCTTGCATATGTAGAATTATTAAATGGCTTCTTCACTTTCACTAAGAGGCATCTTAGATGCCAACAAGTTGACCGGACCAAACTATGTGGACTGGTTGAGGAATTTAAAGATAGTACTCACTCAGGAGAAAATTTCCTATATACTTGAAACCCTGATCTTGGAGATCTAGGGGATGATGCTACAGAAGAGGAGGTTGCCACACATAAGATGTGGAAAAATGACAGTGTGACTGTCAAATGTATCATACTTGCCTCTATGAGCAATGAATTACAGAGGCAACATGAAGGCATGGACACTCAATCCATACTTCTCAATTTAAAAGAGTTGTATGGAGAACAAAGCAGGACTGCTAGGTATGAGATATCTAAGCAGTTGTTCCGTGCTAGAATGAATGAAGGAACTCCAGTGCAAAACCATGTTCTTATGGTTATAGACTTGATCACAGATTAAGTCAATTAGGTTTTGCTATGGATAGTGAGCTCAGTCAGGATTTGATCCTGCAATCACTGCCTGATTCATTCTCTCAGTTTGTTGTGAACTTTCACATGAACAAGCTGAACACCTCCCTGCCCGAGCTGTTAAATATGCTCAAAACAGCTGAAGGCATATTAAGAAGGATAAAGGTCCACTCCTTCTTATAAATAGCACCTCTATGAGAAATCGGAAATAAGGGTTCTAAGAAACGATTGAACCCCAAGAGTAGCAAAAAGAAAAAAGGAAAGAAAAACTCCGGATCAAGTACCTGTTTTCATTGCGGCAAAGCTGGCCACTGGAAAAGGAATTGCAAGAGTTTTCTTGCAAGTATGAAGACCGATGCAAGAGTTGCATCAAAAGGTATGTTTATGTTACATGCCAACTTGTCATTAAGTTCTTCAAATTCAAATTCATGGTATTGGATACCGGCTGTGGTTTTCACATTTGCAAATCTTTGCATGGACTACAGAAAATTAAAATTTTGAAGAAAGGTGACTTCGAGCTGTATGGCGCTGGAGGAGAGTCCATCCAGGCTGAAGCTGTTGGAACCTACAACTTGGAATTGCCTTCGGAAAAGCTCCTACAATTAGAAGATTGTTATTATATGCCCAAAATTATTAGAAATGTAATTTCCATTCCTTTGTTGTTAAAGAAAGGTTTTGAAATTAATGGAAAGGGCAATGGTTGCTCTATTTATTTTTTTCTAATAAGCATCTTTGCAATGGCATTATGGAAAATGGTCTTCTAGTTTTATTACTTAATGACAATGTCTTTCATATTAATAAAAGCAATAAAAGAAAGAGAGAGGAAGTGAATAATACCCTCCTTTGGCATTGCCGACTTGGTCACATAAGTGAATCAAGAATCAACAAGTTATACAAAGAAGAGTTCTTTGATCCTTATGATTATGAATCATTAGGAACTTGTGAATCTTGTCTTATGGGAAAAATGACCAAGTCTCCATTCACTGGACATGGAGAAAGGGCAAGTGAGTTATTAGGACTTATACATACAGATGTATGTGGTCCTATGACAACTCCAGCTAGAGGTGGATACTCTTACTTCATCACATTCACTGATGATTTATCAAGGTTCGGATTTGTGTATCTTATGAAACATAAATACGAAGCCTTTGATAAGTTTAAAGAGTATCAAAGTATGGTTGAAAAACAAACCGGAAAGTGTATTAAAATCCTTCGATCTGATCGAGGAGGTGAATACCTTTCTAGTGAATTTTTAAATCATCTTAAAGAAAAGGGCATTCTCTCTGAATGGACACCTCCGTATACGCCACAACTAAATGGTGTAGCTGAACGGAGGAATCGTACTCTATTAGATATGGTAAGGTCCATGATGTGCTTTACAGATCTTCCTATTTCCTTCTGGGGTTTGCCTTAGAAACTGCTACATATGTGCTAAACAGGATACCTTCAAAATCTGTATCTAGTACTCCATATGAGATATGGAGAGGAAAAGCCAATCTTAAATATTTTAAAATATGGGGCTGCCAAGCATATGTCAAAAGAAATTTTGGACATAAGCTAAGTGCTAGATCAGATAAATACATTTATAGGTTATTCCAAAGAAAGTATTGGATACTCTTCTATCACCCTACTGAACAAAAGGTTTTGTAGTAGGCATGCCACTTTCTTAGAAAAAGAGTTTATCTTAAAAAGGCAGTGAAGAAGAATTGAACTTAAAAGTTCAAGACCTACAAATAGAAACACAAGAAATTCTTCAACCAGATGTACCCATTGATGAAGTACAACCACAACACACATCTCCTCTCCAAAGGTCAGATAGAGTGCGAAATGCACCTAAGAGGTATGGGTTTATCATTGAGAATGATGAAGCCCACATATTCGAATGATGATCCTCTGACCTATTCGGAAGCTATCATGAGTAATGACTCTAACAAATGGTTAGAAGCTATGAAATCCGAAATAGACTCTATGTATACCAACCAAGTATGGACTTTGGTTGATGCACCAGAAGGTGTAAACCCTATAGGTTGCAAATGGGTCTATAAGAAGAAGATTGGAGCAGATGGCCAAGTAGAAACCTACAAGGCTAGATTGGTGGCAAAAGGTTTCAGGCAAAAGCAAGGAATTGACTATGATGAAACTTTTTCACCAGTTGCCATGCTTAAATCTATTCGGATTTTGCTTGCAATAGCTGCATACTATGATTATGAAATTTGGCAGATGGATGTCAAAACCGCCTTCCTTAATGGTTATCTTGAGGAAAGGTTTACATGACACAGCCAGAAGGATTTGTCTCAAGTGGGAGAGCAAATCAAGTATGCAAGCTTAAGAGATCCATTTATGGATTAAAGCAAGCATCGAGGGTTGGAACATCCATTTTGATACACAGGTCAAGAGTTTTGGTTTATCAAAAAATGTGGGTGAACATGTGTGTACAAGAGACTAGTGGGAGTGCCGTTGTCTTCTTATATTGTATGTAGATGACATACTATCATTGGAAATGATATTTCAATGTTACAATCGGTCAGACTTGGCTATCAAAAGCTATTCTATGAAGACTTGGGAGAGCATCCTATATACTTGGTATAAAGATCTATAGGGATAGATCTAAAAGGATGCTAGGCTTGTCCCAGTCTAAGTACATAGATCGTGTGCTGAAGATTCAGATGGAAGGAAGTAAAAGAGGTTACTTACCTATGGTCATGGCATACGTCTCTCTAAGAAGATGTCTCCTAGACATCTGAAGAGGAATAGAATGAATTCTATTCCCTATGCTCAGCGTAGGATCAATTATGTATGCTATGCTATGTACTAGGCTGATGTTGCTTATTGCCTTAGGCATAACATGCAGATTCCAGGCTGATCCAGGAGAGAATTATTGGATAGCTGTGAAAAATATTCTTAGTACTTAGAAGGGACTAAGATATTTTTCTAGTTTATGGAGGATCTGAGTTGAAACTAGAAGGATTTTCTGATTCTAGTTTTCAATCAGACCCAGATGATAGCAAGTCCACTTCAGGGTATGTCTTTACCCTAAATGGTGGTGCAGTGAGCTGGAAGAGTTCCAAGCCAGCAAACTGTAGCTGACTCAACTACTGAGGCAGAATACATCGCTGTAAGTGAAGCCGCTAAGGAAGCTGTCTGGATGAAGAAGTTCATCTCTGAGTTGGGAGTAGTTCCTGAGATTGCTGGACTAGTTCCAGTTTATTGTGACAACACTGGAGCTGTTGCTCAAGCAAGGAACCAATGTCTCATCACAAATCCAAGCACATTCTAAGACGCTTCCACCTCGTTCGAAAAATCGTCGAGAGACAAGACATAGTCATTGAACGAGTAGACACAAAGAACACTTAGCAGACCCGTTCACTAAAGCTCTACCACAATAGCAGTTCGATCGCCACCTCGATTGTATGGGGATGAATATAAGGGCGATTGGCTTTAGTGCAAGTGGGAGATTGAAAGAGTAGATGCCCTATAAGCCAATCACAATATGTATTATGAAGGATTTTTTTTTAATTTTTCAATCATGTACATGACATTTAATATAAATAAAGGCTTGTGTTTCATTTATGCTGTTGTTATATTGTGATGAACCTCTTAGATTAAGGCAATGATTTTGAGGCTATGATGAGATATACTAGTGAGACCTAAAATTCTAAAATCCTAATCTTAAATATTTTTAGTCATTGGTACATTGAGTCGGGGATCAATGTTTACCGGAAGACTGGCACATCTTATGTTGCTCGATGCAGAGGGTGATTGATCTCACAATCACTTGTGTGGAGACACTAATACAAAGATGTGGGATGCTCATTAGAGAAATGAGTTCACTGGAATTGACCTACAAAGAGAATCTTATGAGTCTTACTTACATATCAAAGTGATTCTCTTAGTGGGAGTTGTGCAACTGATCCTTTGACCTGAGATCACCATAGTATCTTGTGCACATAAATTCATATTTTGGTTTCCACTCATTCATGACAATAAGTTATGTACGAGGTCTTTGGATATGGTGGATTGTGTACGAAGGTTATGAGTAGGTCAACAAGGAATTAATCACTTCTAGTAAGAGAAGATCGCATCCTATTTATTCTAATCATATGATAATTCAGGAAGCCTTTGATCAAAGCACAATAAAATTAGAAAGAGTTTCTAATGTTTCATTATTTGAATTATCATTAGAAGATTGGGAATATATGATATGAAATTGAGTTTGAATATATTCATACTCATATACATATTCGGGATGCAGTTTGATTAAAGGATTGAATTGCATGGTAACTTGCCACTGAAGGGTATTTTTGGTATTTCTACCAATTCCATATTTTTCAGTTAGACATGACATGTTGCTAGACGTCAATCTTGTCTTATAGGTTTGATCGAATTAAAGAGTTTAATTGATCACCAATTAGAAAGGATTCTATTTGTTAAGTTCGGATTCGCGCAGTTTGGACTTAAATCGATTAGAGAGTTCTATCAAGTTGGGTCAATCGCACTCACACTATTGCTGGCTAAGTATGGAACCCAATGGGTCACACACAAGAAAACTTATTAGGGTCTAATGGATTAGATCATGTTTGCAAGATAGACTCCTAGCAGGTGTTGCAAACCCTTAGCTCTTGATTCGAATTGGATTCGAATCCGATTCTTAATTGATCTAATTTGATTAGATCATGTTCTAATATAGGTTAGCCAAGAGTTGGCACCTAATTGGCTTGGTTTGAGTCTAATTGGATTAGATTTAATAATCATTTCATCTAGACCGTTAGATCTTGATCTACTATTGGATGAAGACATAATGGATAGTTGGTTTAACCCAATTGGATTGGGTTAGAGGATGGCTATTATAATGATCATTGGATCTTAATCCCACCATTGGATGAAGAATAATGGGTAAGTGAATGGCGCCTTACATTGGAGCCCTTGGATCATCATCATGAAAGATCAAGAGGTGAGGCATGATGGACATGTGATTAGCATGTGATGTTGACTTGGTCAAATATGGCACCACATGAAAGGACATATCATTTGATACACCTCTTCACTTGATCTGCACCTCCTTTTATTTGATATGGCCCTTTAGATGATGCCCTTTCATGAGAGGATGTGTGGATGGGATGCATCCCTTGGAGATGCATCCCTACACCTATTATAAATAGGCTAGCACTCCATAGGTTTCATCATTCCAACTCACCCCACTCCTCTCTTCTTTCTTTCTTACATTGGTTTCTTTCTTTCTAGCATTGCTTCTAGTGTGTCCTAAGCCGAGACAAGGTGGTCTTCTTTAGGACAAAAGGATTAGAAGTGATTTTAGAAGGTTAAAGAAAAATAGAAAGAAAGAAAAGCAAGCCATTAGAGTTCTTTAGAGGAATTCTGCATTAAGGATCAAAGTCTTTGGAGCTTAAGACTTAAATCAAGTTTTCGTGTGGTCAACGTTGGAGGGTGAACACTTGAGCACCTAGTGAAAATTCTGCACATTGGATTAGCGTTAGAGGTATTCTTCTATTTCTGCATTTATAATATATTATTTGATTGCTTCCATTAAGGTGATCTTGGCTTATAGGGTTTTATGTTAAGGAACTTTATTAAGAAATTTTAAATTCCTAGCTTCCGCTGCCCATTATGCATGCTAGACCCTTCACTTCTATCGTGGATCCCTACAGGACGGAGGTCATGGACAACTCGTCAACCCCATCGTCTTTCATATGTCAAGATTTATTTGACTTAAGTTCGAGAGTGGAACACTCTTTCTCCACTGTGTATACTGCCCCGGCCGAGGTCTTACGAACTCAGTCTTATAAATCACATAGGATCTCTCCTTATCTATTAAGATCGATAGATACCATATAGGTGCATACCCTACTCCTACAGTGAACCTAATGCAGCCAATCTTCACTGCATGGACCCATATGTCTAGAGACCATGTATACGTGCAGTCAAACCACAATAACCTCACTGTGAGTAGCCGAAGCACCGCAGGTCAAAGGACCAGTCACACTACTGCAACATCAAGCAAGTCACTGACGAGTGGATAGACATCCAAGTGACTTCTTGTCTTGGTCACGCTCAGTACCCTTGTTCTCTAACAAGTACCTGCACTATTACTTCAGTGTCCCCATACTGTGAACTCGAATCTCGTCATCCTTAAGGAAAGTAATGTGTGCACTGATCTCATTGGATCGATCACCGTCCTCGTGATGATCCATCGATCAGGAGCATTTAGAAATTAATCACCAATGATACATGGCTTCAAATTCTCAACTCTTGACAATATGCATCATCATCTTATTAATTCCTTGGATGATTCATAGACATATAAACAATATGAATGAAAAAATACCTTTTATTTATTCAATAATAATAAAGTCAAGTATAAAATTATGTCCTAGAATGAATAATATGTCAGCCAGATTGGCTTCCAGGGCATACATCTAACAATCTCCCACTTGCACTAAAGCCAATCAGTCATATATCTAAGTCCCATCTTCTCAAGGTGGGCTTCAGTCTTTTGCTGACTCAGCTGCTTAGTGAACGGGTCCGCCACGTTGTCCGCGGAGTCTACTCTCTGCACCTCGACATATTTCTTCTCAACATAGTTGCGAATGAGGTTGAAAGCGCCGCTCTATATGCTTTGACTTCTGATGAGACCTTGGCTCCTTAGCAAGAGCTATGGCACCATTATTATCGCAGTAGAGTGTTATAGCATCTGATGACATTACATCCAATTTTGCAATGAATTTCTTGAACTAGAAGCCTTCCTTAGCAGCTTCAGAGCTGGCGATATATTCAGCTTCCATAGTAGAATCAGCAATGATCGGTTGTTTAGAACTTTTTCAATTCACCGTACCACCATGCACAAGAAACACATATCCAGATGTAGACTTTCTATCATCGATATCAGTCATGAAGTCTGAATCTGTATACCCTTCTACCTTTAACTCTGATGTTCCTCCAAAGACCAAGAATAAATCTTTAGTTCTTCTTGATCGTTCTTTCAATTTCAAAAGTAAAACCACGCAATAGCACGTATCCTGTAGGATAGTGATTACAGGTGTCGGTCCACAGGGATTGAAGAATAAGTTATTTTTCCTAATTAAATAATGACTTCAAAGGACATAGGCCAGAGTAAATTGAAGAAACTAAGAATTAATGTGGATATAGTAGTACGAATTATCAATGGAGAGAGGTGTTTAGGGCTAGATTCCACCGATAGAGTTGTATCCGTGACGGCTTTTAATGATTGGAGTTGTATTTAAGACTTAATTGCTTCCGACTACAAGCCAAAGCAATCATTAAAAATTATAATTAATTGCAGCATGAATCATTCTAAGTCTAGCACAAACCATCTATTCTAACAATAAGCATGGCCTGTCTAACCTAGCATTGATGCATCTGATCATTAAATCATTAAAAAAGATAAAATTGATGTCACATGAATATCTCCTCCAAACCACAAGGTGTAGGATTCGATGAAATAGAGCTATCTATGTAAAGTATTTCTGCAAGATAAACAATTCACATAAATTGAATAAACATTAAGATCAATTGATAAATTCTTCATCATGCAACAATCTTACGATACAAACTCAAATCAATAAGAATAAAAACGGATACTCCTCTATGGCCTTCGTCAACCCCTAAACCGAGGTTTAGCTGCTCATGATGCTCGGCGACTTTGATCGGCTCGCTAGAGGATCCACGCCACCTGCCTCATAATTTTCCAAAGTATCCTCTCTTTTTTTCCTTCTGGTTCGGCCCTTCACTGAAACAGGGCCTTCCCTGTTTTCTGTTGAACCGAGCCCCCTCCTCTCCCTTTCCAAGTCGATGGCCACCCTCTTTATACCCATTCTCCCCCCTTGATGGATCCACTGAGAGCGCGCTGGAGATGCGGAGGTGAGATCACGGGATGCCCGGACGCGGAGGAGGCTTAGGATCACGAGAGGAAGCTGGGGATTCACGGTCGCACGGCTCGGCTGCGGGCTGTGTCACGGGCGGAGGAAGAGGCGGAGATGTTGGGATTTCGACTGCTAGGAGTGGATCGTTGATCTCAGAGGAGAAGACGGCGGGCAGTGTTGGCGAAGGGGCTGGATCTCCGCTGCTGGGAAGAGTCGACCGCACGGGCATGGTGGGCACGCGGCTGATTGCGGCCGACTGGGAATCACGAAGGACTAGTCGCCGACGGATTTGGTCGCGGGATCGTCGGGAGGACGCCGCGGACGGTGGGCTGCGCGTGAGATGTTCATCGGGGGAGGAAGAAGATGAACAGTGGCTGAGTCTTTTTTTTTAATTTTTATTTATTTATTTATTTATTTATTATGTATTATTTATATTTATTTTTTTCTCTAACACTGTTCACATGAACAGTGATTTCACGAACACTGTTCATATGAACAGTGTTTTAACTGGACACTGTTCATATGAACAGTGAATCGTGAATATTTAGTTATTATTATTATTATAAATTTTATATGAAGGCAGATAACGAATTAGTTGGAAATTGGCTTTGGATTTGCGGTGGGTCATGATCGTTGAGTTGCTTGAACTTGTTCTCGAGCCCAATGTCTTCCAAATTTAATTATTGCTAAACTGCTTCAGACCGGACTCGATAAGACCAAAAACAAGACCGGAACTTAATAAAAAAAATTAATCAAACCTTTTTTCTATACAAAAATAATTATCTAATGAGACCAAAACCTATTTAATTATAGCCTTAGCTTGATTACAACTCCATCAGGTTACTAAACCGGGTCAACCCAATCCCCTGTTTTCATGAAAAATCGCAACCAGGAGAGAGATGAGTTCAGAATCTATTTTAAGAAAAGAATTATTTACTTATTACCATATTTTAAATTTATTTCAATATTTATTCAATTTCATGGTAAAATATGTATTTATTAGTTTAAGAACATTGATAAGTGCTATGGAAAGATAGCTAAATTATGAATTATTAAGCACTTATCACTTCTTAAGTACTTAAGAATATTCTTCACAGCTGTCCAGTGCTCTTCACCTGGATTCGACTGATATCTGCTAGTGATACTCACAGCAAGGGCTATATCAGGTCGTGTACACAGCATGGCATACATAAGGCTCCCTATTGCCGATGCATAAGGGATCTTGCTCATGCGTTGAATCTCTTCAGATGTGTTGGGGCACATCTTCTTGGAGAGATGAATTCTATGCCTAAGGGGTAAGAGACCCTTTTAGAGTTTTCCATGCTGAACCTTTTCAGCACTTCCTTTATGTATATCTTCTATGATAGGCCAAGCATCCTTTTAGATCTATCTCTATAGACCTTTATACCCAAAATATAGGATGCTTCCCCAAGGACTTTCATGGAGAATTCTTTTGACAACTGATAGTCAACTTTAAAGACCACGCAATAGCACGTATCTGGTAGGATAGTGATTACGGGTATCGATCCACAGGGTTTGGGGTACAGTTGTTTTCTTAAAAAATAAAAATATTTAAAAGGAAGAGTTTGTGAAGAAAACTAAACTAAGGAATTTAATAAAAAATGCAATTAAAATGTTATCAGTTTGAGGAAAACCTAGGGCAAGAAATTCACCACTAACATCGGAACAAGGGTTATTTGTATTTTGATTTATTTTTGGATTAATTTGCAAATTGGCTACAAGCCTAATAAGCATTTAAATAAAAAATTCACAAAAATAATTTGGGGAATAATCCATCTTCGGTTGGCATGAAATGTCTATTCTAAACTAATGTGGCAGGACACTGCATCTTCCCTAAGCATGGACTATCTTATATTTACTTAGTGATCATGAAGAACAGTTGTACGAACATCATACTTAAAATCACAGAAATTAAATATGATTCAAAAGAAGATATCCATTGAAAACAATAAGTTCATACAACCCCAAGAATATAAAATAAAATATAAAACTCGTGTCCCTTTGTTAGGGCTGCATCCAGCCCTAAAGAGAAGATCAGCCTTCCATGAAGAGTTGAACAGCTGCACTGTAGGGGAACTTCATGATGATTGGCTCCTTCCACCAGCCGGCTCCCTCTCTCCCCTTTTATTCTTGTGGGAACTCAACCTGAGAAGAGTCGAAGAGGAGTGGATCCCCACTCCCCAGCCAAGTTGCTTCCTCTGTTTCACGCCTGGCCTTTTATAGGCTGCCCACCTCAATAAGCTTGGACTTATCTGTGGGAAGTGATCGAGATGTGAAGATACGCTCGCAATGCTGCTGGATTCCAGACGCGAAGCAAGGGATTTAAGCTTATCCGGAGGCTGAAGGAAATGGTTGGGAGATTTGAGATGCTACGGGATGAGGATGATAGATTCGGTTGGGAATTCGTGGAGTTGGCTGGGAACAGGCCAACGGCTCTTTAGATGTGGAAGATCTCATAAAGTTGGCTACGGACGTGAAGCAGGGGAGGTGAATGCGGGGAAGACGCGTACGGTTGCTCCATCTCTTCCGGAAGCAGAGAAACGGTTCGAAAAGGATGGTGTGGATGGCATATCCGATCGCGAACGGGAGAAAATCTAGGAAGACGTTGGCTTGGTTTTGTTCGTGGGACACGGGAGCTAGGGAGGACGTGGATGATGGAGTCAATCTGCGAACAGAGGAAGCGTGGATATGGCTGGATCGATGAAGACTTGGGTTCTGTTTGCTGAGGCAGATGAGCTGGGGCTTTGATCTTTATCCATGGATGCGGTTGCTGGGTTCATGCGGACGGAAGGGAATTGATGGATGCTGAAAGGGATGAAGGCGGGATGAGCTGGGGGATGGGATTTGAGTTTATCCCGTGAAGATGGAGGGAATGGCTGGAAGTGAAGACTACGATGGGAAGAGGATGATGGTGCTGGGACGTTGGGGATTTTATGAGATCAAGCCGGAAGAGAAGAATCTGTTCTTTGGGAGGGAAGGATTTAAGGAGGAAGAGAATCACGGAGAAGATGGGATTGAGCTGGCTCTGTTTTCGGCTGGGAAACGGAAGAGGCCAATGCTAGAATTCTTTAGGAGCTGTGCGGCTAGAGATGATATAATTTGAGATCTGAGAGACAAATGTTTGAAGGGATTCTATTATTTTTAATGTTAAAATAGGAGAATTGGAACACGTAGAAAGAGAGTTGGAACGAGTGAGAAGAAATTTAGGTAAAATTGAAAACAGTCAGGAATTAATGGGAAGCACTGGATTTTGGAGAAAAGTTCTTGAAGTCGACTCCGGAGGGTGTGAAATTATGAAATGATGCAGTGTAGGTTTAGACTTTATTTTATTGAGCTTGACTTGACTTGCATACATTAGGCTCAATTAATAAATAATTAAATCAAACTCTAATTAATTTATTAAAATGCAATGATGAGGGTAACACATCTTTTATGGTTAAATTCACAAAATATATGAATTAAAATAATGATAAGTGCTATGAATAAGATATTAATTTATGCATTATTTAGCACTTATCACACCCCCCAACCTATATTTTGCTAGTCCTCGAGCAAAATAAAATAAAAAAACTAACTCACTTTCGCAAGAATCGCGATTGCATTTACCGTATGCAATAAGGCTTTAAACCCCTAGGTAGCCCTAGTGGACGAGTTTTGTCTCGTGAGGGTTTCCGGCTCAGATACCTACAAACTGTGGTCTCTTTCCAATTTATTTTATCGTTACATAAAATCTAATTTCAAATGCATAAGTGCCAATAATTTCAAAAGCATACAAAGTTTTAATTACTAAGTCAGCCCAAATCCTACGTCAGTATGCAACTTAAGTTGAAATCATTAAGTTTCCGTTAGGGAGTTGTAAGATTTATTTATACTTGGGTGCTCGGTGATATCCGGACCATACACAAGCTAAGGCTTTGGATTCCCCAAAATACTGCTAAAGCTGGTAGTTTCCAAGAATTGGTCAGATAAAACCTAATCACTGATTCAAAATCATCCTATCTTGCAGGATTTCGAGAGTTATGGATGTTTACTTTAATACCTTATGGGCTTTATCTATAATATTTCAGTTTATCCGAATTTTTACAATGACGACTTTCACACTATCGTCTTTTTCAAGGTCAATATTATTTTCTCTTTCTTTTTTTATGCACTTTTACTCTTGTAATGATTCCTCCATGTAACGAGCATTCAGTCAACACTCCAACACCAGATGGCATAAGGTGTTGGGCATCAAGACTCCCTTACGGACCTTTGCTCGGGTTCATCATCACAAGCCCACTGACCTTTGACAATAGGTAGCCCTTTTCGATGTACCTGACTAAATTCACTCTTTTTTTTTTCTTTTTATTTATTTATTTTTTTTTATTTTTTTGAGATAAAAGTGAATTAGATAAGTATGATTCATCAGGACTCAAGGTTGCTACCAGACTTAACAACATAATGTTGAACCTAACCCTTAGAAGTGTAGGCCATGTGTGTTGTGAAATTCCAAAGTAAAAATTATCTTACAACTCGCTAAAAGAACTTTTAATGAAAAGAACTCAAATTGACTTACTGTTGACTAGTCATTGGGCTTTTTTAGATTTTATATACTTTGTGTGTTTATCATTTCAGCACTAAAGCATAGAAATTAGGTTTTTTTTTAAAAAAAATTAATTTTAATTTTTTTTTAGATAAACTTATTTAAAAATACGAAAATGTAAAAATTTTTAAAAAAATTTGAATCTCTTCTATACCCCCCAACCTAGACCAGACATTGTCCTCAATGTTTTTTTTTATTATTATTTTTATTATTATTTTTATTTTGGACGAAAATATGATGCATATGGAGGATAGAAGCATTTTACCTTAATTGCATCAGTAATATGAGGACTCCTGAAAAATGCGACATGAAAATGTGCAGAAATAATCTATGAGAATTGGGTTGCCTCCCAACAAGCGCTAAGTTTAACGTCTTCAGCCAGACGCAATACATCTTTAATTATCCTGATAAATAGGATCCATCAAATCAAGGAATTCAATCAACTGTCCATCTGCAACACATCCTATGTAAGGTTTCAATCTTTGACCATTGACGTTCAGGATACGACCATCATTGATGTCTTGAATTTCTACCGCACCATGAGGAAAAACCTTTCTAACTAAAAAGGGACCATCCCATCTAGAACGAAGTTTACCAGAAAAGAGACACAATTTAGAATTGAATAGCCAAACCTTTTGATTAGGCTCGAAAGACTTACGGTTAATGGATTTGTCATGTAAAGCCTTAGTCCTTGCCTTGTAAATTTTGGCATTTTCATATGCCTCATTGTGTAACTCTTCAAGCTCGTTGAGTTGAAGTTTCCGGTTAGAACCAGCTGCTGCCATATCAAAGTTAAACTTTTTAATGGCCCAAAAACCTCTATGTTCGAGTTCTACGGGTAAGTGGCAAGCTTTTCCAAAAATCAGTCGATAAGGAGACATGCCAATAGGAGTCTTATAGGCAGTACGATAAGCCCAGAGAGAATCGTTTAATCTTTGAGACCAATCTTTTCTATCAGGGCGTATTGTTTTCTCTAAGATGTGTTTTATCTCCCTATTGGAAACTTCAACTTGCCCGCTTGTTTGGGGATGGTACGGGGTGGCAACTTTGTGGGTGATTGAATACTTGCAAACCAAAGCCTCAAAAGATCGGTTGCAAAAATATGATCCCCCATCACTAATGATAGCTCGGGGTGTGCCAAAGCGACTAAATATATTTGTTTGTAAAAACTTAATCACAACCTTATGATCATTAGTCCTAGTGGCAATAGCTTCTACCCACTTCGAAACATAATCTACCCTGACAAGAATGTACTCAAAACAGAATGCGAGAAAGGGCCCATGAAGTCAATACCCCAGACATCGAAAATTTCTACAATTAAAATGGGGTTAAGTGGCATCATATCTCTACGGGTGATTGTACCCATTCATTGACATCGCTCACAAGTCTGGCAAAATTTGTGAGCATCTTTGAACAATGAGGTGTTAGATGTATGCCCTAGAAGCCAATTTTTGGCTGACACATTATTAATTCTGGGACGTAATTTGTATTTGACTTTATTATTGAATAAATAAAAGGCATCTTTTTCATTCATATTGATTATGTGTCTATGAATCGTCCAAGAATTAATAAGATGATGATGCATATTCTTAAGAGTTAAGAATTTGAGCCATGCATCATTAGTAATTAATTTCTGAATGCTCCTGATCGATGGATCATCACGAGGGCGGTGATCGATCCGATAAGATCAGTGCACACATTACTTTCCTTATGGATGGACGAGACTCGAGTCCACAGTGTGGGGGACACTGAAGTAATAGTGCAGGTGCTTGTTAGAGAACAAGGGTACTGAGCGTGATCGATACAAGATGTCACTTGGATGTCTATCCACTCGTCAGTGACTTGCTTGATGTTGCAGTAGTGTGACTGGTCCTTTGACCTGCGGTGCTTCGGCCACTCACAATGAGGTTATTGTAGTTTGACTGCACACATACAT
Source organism: Phoenix dactylifera (assembly GCF_009389715.1). NCBI lineage: Eukaryota > Viridiplantae > Streptophyta > Magnoliopsida > Arecales > Arecaceae > Phoenix > Phoenix dactylifera. The sequence continues at coordinate 32,612 of NW_024069408.1, forward strand.
GGTCTCTAGCCATATGGGTCCATGCAGTGTAGATTGGCTGCAGTAGGTTCACTGTAGGAGTAGGGTATGCACCTATAAGGAATCTATCGACCTTGATAGATAAGGAGAGATCCTATATGATTTATAAGACTGAGTTCGTAAGACCTCGGCCGGGGCAGATTGCACAGTAGAGAAAGAGTTCTCTGCTCTCGAACTTAAGTCGAATAAATCTTGACATATGACAGACGATGGGGTTTGACGAGTTGTCCATGACCTCCGTCCTGTAGGGATCCACGATAGAAGGACTGTATCACATGTTAACTGCACCTATAGGTTCATCATTCTATTCTACTGGGTAGCCACTACATGCTGCTAGGTGTCACTGGTGGATGGTGGGACTCACAGGGATTATCTCGATGATCGATAAACCCTAATGAGTAGAGTTGGAATCGTTCCAATCCATTGAAAGAAGTTTTCAATGATATTGTGATAGAAATCACAATATATCTCATTACCAGTCAGAATAGAACCTATGGGGTCACACACACTAGAAGTATTGACCGATCCGATGGTTGAATAGTGATTAGGAATCCACATTAGGGCATTGCAAACCCTACTTAATGTGGATTAGGGTTTACCATGTGGTGAGGGATGAAGAGAGGGGGCCGGCGCCCCCTCTTAGGAAATAACTCTAGGGCTCCTAAATTGTAGGAGCCCTAGATGGCTTTAAAAAGGGGAGCAAGGGCCGGCGCCCAAGCAGGATGTGAAGTCCTCTTCCTCCAAGCCGTGGCCACCCTCTCCTCTCTTCCTTGGTTCAGCCGCAAGCAAGAAGAAAAGAAGAAGAAGCCTTGGCGGCCTCCTCCCCTTCCCTTCCTTCATCCAATGCAGGGAAAAGAAAGGCTGCAGTGAGGGCTTTGGTTCTTCTTCAAGATCCCTCCTTCTTCTTCCTCCTCTCAAGCACAATCAAGGGTTGATTGAAAGAGAGGAAATCAGCCATCAAAAGAAGTCTTTGCAAGGGAGCTAGCACCCCGGGAAGACTATAGAGATTTGATCGGATCTATGCTTCGTGTGGATACCCGTAGAGGCCGGACACTTGAACGGCTTCAAGCGAACCCTCTTCATAAAACCATGAACTCAGATTTGCGGTGATCATCTACCCGCACAAGGTGAAGATCTGATCTTCAAATTAGTTTAAAAATTTTTAATCCTTATCTATCTACGAATGGTTCATGAAACAACGTTCATGCGATGAACGTCGATCCCGCACATGCCTCTTCCGCTGCCATCTGATTTTTTTTTTTGAAATATCAGTGGCATGGGCGGGTTCCTAACATGAGGGCTAATAAAATCCACTTTGTAAGACCTTAGCTGCAGTTTTTCTACCCCCAAAATGTCCTCCACAGGCTTGGGTATGACAAAAATTAAGAATATTCTGAAATTCACATTCAGGCACACATCGACGGATTACTTGATCAGAGCAGTATTTAAACAGATCGGGGTCATCCCAAAAGTAGAACCTGACTTGCAAAAAGAACCGATCCTTGTCCTGCTTGGACCAATGATTGAGAATTTATCCTATGGCAAGATAGTTCACTATGTTGGCAAACCATGGTGTTTTCACTTATTGTACCTCAAACAATTGTTCATCCGAAAAGGAGTCATGAAGTGGTGAAATGTTATGAGGAGGCTCGAGAAGGATTCTAGACAAATGGTCTGCTACAACATTTGTGGTGCCTTTCTTATCACGAATTTCTAGATTAAATTCCTGTAACAACAGGATCCATCGAATTAGACGAGGCTTGGTGTCCTTCTTTGAAAGGAGGTACCGAAGAGCAGAATGGTCAGTGAATACAATAACCTTGGATCCTAAGAGATAGGATCGAAACTTGTCCAAGGCAAACACTACAGCTAGTAATTCTTTCTCAGTAGTGGTGTAGTTCAATTGCGCATCTGAGAGTGTCTTACTAGCATGGTAGATGACATGAGGTAACTTATCTATTCGTTGCCCTAAACCGCCCCAATGGCATAGTCAGAAGCATCACACATAAGTTCAAATGGAAGGGTCCAATTGGGAGGTTGTATGACAGGTGCTGTAGACAACTTAGATCGGAGTTTTTCAAAGGCCTCTTTACATGCTTCATCAAAGACAAATGGTGTATCCTTGGCAAGGAGATTGCACAAGGGCCTAGAGATTTTACTGAAGTTTTTAATGAAGCGACAGTAAAATCCAGCATGGCCAAGAAAAGAACGAATTTGTTTCACAGATTTGGGTGGAAGAAGATTAGAAATAAGATTAACTTTAGCTTTATCTACCTCAATCCCCCTTTTGGACACAATGTGTCCCAAAACTATACCCTCTTGAACCATGAAATGGCTCTTTTCCCAACTCAGCACTAGATTGGTCTCCTTACATCTTTTCAGAACCAGGGTTAAATTACTGAGACAATCATCAAATGAGGGGCCGAAAACTGAAAAATCATCCATGAATACTTCCAGAAATTTTTCTACCATGTTAGAAAAAATTGCCATCATGCATCGTTGAAATATCGCGGGTGTATTGCAGAGTCCAAATGGCATTCTTCTATACACAAATGTCCCAAATGGACATGTGAAAGTGGTTTTCTCTTGATCATCGGGATACATGGCCACTTGGTTATATCCAGAATAACCATCTAGGAAATAGTAGAAACCCTGACCGGCTAACCTTTTCAATATATGGTCAATAAATGGCAAAGAAAAATGGTCCTTCCTAGTCTTGGAGTTTAACTTCCTGTAGTCAATGCAAACACGCCAGCTAGTGGTCGTGCGTGTGGGCATCAACTCTCCTTCTGCATTTTCAACCACAGTAATGCCCCACTTCTTTGGTACTGCTTGAGTCGGACTCACCCAGTTGCTATCAGAGATAGGGTAAATGATTCCGGCATCTAGCAACTTTACTACTTCTTTCTTGACTGGCTCTTTCATGTTTGGGTTGAGTCTCCTTTGCATTTCACGGGTTGGTTTTGCATCTTCTTCTAGGTGAATGCGATGCATGCAAATGGATGGGTCAATCCCCTTCAGATCAGTTACGGACCATCCAATTGCATGTTTGTGTTCTCCGAGTACACTCAAAAGTTGACTCTCCTGTTTGTCAGACAGGTCAGCCGCGATGATTACAGGTAGGGTATCTTCGGGTCCTAGAAAAGCATACTTAAGGGTTACCGGAAGTGGCTTTAGCTCAAGTTTAGGAGGGGACTCGATGGAAGGGCACTGTGGCGTACTAGAAAGGGTAGGAAGAGGTTCATATCGGATACGCCAAGGATGAGAATTTGTGGGAGACGGATTGTCAAGTAGGACATTGACTTCTTCTATGGCCTTGTTTAAATCAAAATTATTAATGTCAAAATGGGCTAAACATGCTTCCAAAGGGTCATCTGCCAGAATATAGGGAAGGGTTTCTTCTACAAGATCGTCCATTTTGTCAACTAGGAAGCACTCATCTTCCCTTGCAGGTTGATCAGAGGCATGGAATACATTTAATTTAACTTTCATGTTTTCAAAAGATATATCCATCACCCCAGTTCTACAGTTAATACATGCATTGGCTGTAGCTAGGAAGGGACGACTGAGAATCATAGGGATCTGTTTCTTAAGGTTCGGGACAGGTTCCATATCAAGGACGATGAAATCAACTGAAAAATAAAATTTATCTACCTTGACTAGAACATCTTCAATTGTTCCTCATGGTATTTTAACAGATCGATCAGCCAATTGCAGGGACACCGAAGTAGGCTTTAATTCACCTAATCCGAACTTCTCGTAGACTGAATAAGGAAGGAGGTTAACACTTGCCCCTAAATCTAATAGTGCTTGATCAATAGAATTGTCTCCTACCACACAAGAGATGGTAGGTGCACCAGGATCCTTGAACTTAGGAGGGGTTTTGTGCTGGAGGATGAAGCTCACTTGTTCAGTTAGGAAGACCTTTTTAGGCACATGTGTCCTACATTTTCATTTCTGGGTACAAAGATCTTTGAGAAATTTGGCATACGATGGAACTTGTTTTATGGCATCAAGGAGAGGTGTTGCCCAGATAGACAACCCAAGAGGAGGGGTGAATTGGGTTTTAAAATAATTATTGCAATTAAAATGTCTGTGGATAACTAATTAATACTTTTAGCAAGTTAATTAATTAGATGCTATGTGCAGTGAATGAAATGAAAGTAAGAGATGACAAGGCAATCACAAACACAAAGATTTTATAGTGGTTCGGAGCTAACCCTTGCTCCTACGTCCACTCCCCAAGCCTCACTTGGGAATTCACTATAACCCCTCGGATTACAGCCGGTTGTTTTACAAGCTCACAACCTAACTTGTTGTTTTACGAGGTCACAACGAACTCGGTTGGTTTTCCCAGGCTCACCGACTAGAACCACCCGATTGTTTTTCCGGGATCACAATCGAACCCTTACACGTTGGTTTCAACCTAGGCTCACCAACAAACCTTTACACCCTTGATTCAGTCCCCTGATTGAATCAAGTAAGGACCAAATGGATAGAAAGAACAAAGAGAAAAATACAGCTTCTAAATAAGCAGATATTCAGCAATATGAATAATAGAAAAGTTAAGAGCCCTCAAACAAGTTTATGATGATGTAGTGGAGGGCTTCTCGAACTTTGGGTCTCCTCTTGAATGTCTTGAAGACTTGAAGGCAGAAGGAGACTTCTTTAATGCTGGGAAGAGTTGGTTGAATAGAGTTAATGGCTCTCTTCCTTCTTTTCCGCTGAAATCCCTTTGGCAGATGAAGTTATTGTATTTTCTTTGAAAGGAATGTTACTTCTCTACCTTGCTACAGTCCTCTGTGGCTATTTAAGCCATTCCCCACATAAACTAGCCGTTAGACACACTTTACTAGCCGTTCTGCTCATTCTGTACATCCTGACAATGTTTCCGTTGGGATCGGAGTCGACTCGCGCGATCTGGAGTCGACTCGGCTGCAGCAGGAGTCGACTCATGCTTTTCTAGAGTCGGCTCGGCAACTGTTCCGGATTTAAATTAAAGTGCTCTTCTCGACTGGGAGTCGACTCGACTTAACCCGGAGTCGACTCCCCAGAGTCTGGAGCTGACCTGGCACTTTTGGAGTCGGCTCATCCCAAGGAATCTATGGATGCATTTTCCAAGTTTGCTCACTCGAGTCGACTCGTGAATTCTGGGAGTCGACTCGGCACTCAGAGTCCGAACTCCCGAGCTTCTGTCTTTTGGCTCGTGCTATCTTGGAGTCGACTCGGACTGTTCTGGAGTCGACTCGGCTCTCAGTATCCGAAAAGCAGTCTTCTGTCTTCTTGGGGTCGCGCTGTCTCGGAGTCGACTCGCCCTTTGCGGGAGTCGACTCGGCTCTCAGTGTCCGAAAGTTGCTCTCTGACTTTTGCCTTGTATTACACTGAGAGTCGACTCTCGCTTCCTTTGGAGTCGACCTGCCAACCATCGGAGTCGACTCGCATTCCTCAGGAGTCGACTCGGCTCTCAGGGTCCAATATACCTTCTCTGTCTTTCTGTTTGTAACCCCCTGGAGTCGACTCATACTACTCTGGAGTCGACTCGGCAAGCATCGGAGTCGACTCGCGCTTTTCAGGAGTCGACTCGCTGACAGATTTTGAGTTGTATCTCTCTGTTCGTCTGTCTGTTCTCAGTCGGAGTCGACTCGTAATGTCCCAGAGTCGACTCGAGCCTGTGCCAGTGCTTCTGATACGCTTGGAGTCGACTCGAAATATCTTAGAGTCGACTCGAGTCTCAGACTTTGGTTCACATTGACTTCTTAACTTATTCAAAATGTCTTGAACCAAATCTAGAGACACTTAACCATAAATTTACAAAATTTTCACTCAAACACTAGATTGAATTCATTAGTAAACATAAGATATACTCAAATGCTTTGAGCTCATCAAAATCAAATAGGGTTATAATCAATCACTCCACAATCTTCCCCTTTTTGATGATGACAAAACATTGAGTATATGTAAAGTGAATTGCTCAACAAACAAGGAGAATTATAGTAAAATTTGAAAATGAATTCAAGTGTCTAGTTAGTTTTAATTTATCCAAACTTGAAAGGTGTGAAACAATAAATTTCGACGTTAAGGCTCCCCCTTTCATTTGGAATTATATAAGCCTTCGTATCATGCAATCAATTGTTTGGCTTATATATATTTAATGATTTTGCTTTCTTAAAGATTCAGATTCTCCCCCTCAACACATGCATTCAACTTTGTTTTGAATCTCAGATTTTTCTTTTAGTGCATTGAAGCTTTTGAACTTAAATTTTTGGTTTTTTTAGAGAGAAAATCTGTCAATTTGTTCTTAAGTATGATTCAACTAATGTCCGAATATCCCTTGAATAGATTCTGGAGATTACTCCATTAGGAGCCCCAACAGAGAGATAATGAGCCTCGAGGTATCGAATCCACTAAGAACAAATTATTGTGTGTTTTAAAAGTTATCTTTTTATTGATTTTCATTAATTCTCTTTACATGTCTATTCAATATATTTCTCCCCCTTTTTGTCATCATACCAAAAAGGAAGAAAGCACATCGCACAAGCAATTTAGAGATCAATTTGCACATTTTTGAAGAAAATGGTCTACTCCTTGTATTGATGTATAAGTGAGTACATTTGTGAATATAAAGAGGAAAGCAATAATACATGTCAAATACAATAAGTAAGCTAGGGCTTCTTGGAGGGAGGATGTGGCTCCTTTGGGCAGTCTGGATTGTTCCATGAGTAGGGAAACCCCATCTGTGACGTGCCCTAGCTGTGTAATGATCGCCGAAGTAGCCCTGCTGTGAATCGAGGAGAGCTCAGTCACACTCTCCTAGAGTGTGTCCAGCTTGGCGATCAACACGTTCGCCAGACGCTCGGCCCCCTGGCTCTGGGTGCCCATGTCATGTCTGATGTCATCTCGCATCTTCCTTGTGTTGCTTGTGACATCGCTCATATTGGAGAACTGGGCTTGGATCAGACTTCTGACATTGTAGATTTCTTCCCTCAGATGGGCCGTCATCTCGGTCACGGCTGATAGGGAGGGAACCAATGCAGAAGATGGGGCAGTGGCTGGACCTCGGAGCTCCCTCAGTAGGTCGTCCCGAAGGTCCCGTACAATCTCCTGCCGCAACTCCCGGAGCTGCTCAGGAGAGATCCGAACCTCTAGTGGCAGAGTAGGTGGTGCAGTGGAGGGTCCGGCAGAGGTGGATGGTGCTGAGGTGGACGGATAGGTGGGAAAGTCAGAATCTGGATCTAGACTGGGGGAGTGTCTAGTAGTATGGGTGGAGGTGGATGGTTTTCTGACCCAGCTTCCCTCTACCTTATAAAAACCCATCCTGTGTAGGGTTCCCTCACCCATGCGATCTGTCCATCGCAGTGCGCGAGAGGGTTCCCCCTCAGGAATAGGGATCTCGGACTCCCTAAAGATCAAAGTGTATAGCATCCCGTATGGAAGGGTGAGCCTAGGTCTGTCTAGTGGCTCACACAGGTATTTGTAGATTAGTTTGGGAAAGTTAATTGGGGTGTCCTGGAGGATGTAGAACATAAGGGCTAGGTCCCTCTCAAAAACAAAATCGAAGCGGCCGGTCTTCGGGAAAAGGGTCCTAGAGATGATACTCAAGAGGAGCCGCATCTCAACTAACAGTGAGCTGGCGGACACCTCATCTAATGGGGACTGGGGTGGACTCCCTAATATGGCCGTAAGGGCCTCAGTCCTATCGGCCGGGTGTGTAGGAGATACCCCCACTTGGGGAAGATGGAGGATTTGAGCAATGACATCCTCCGAAATGAATAACAGGACACCCGCTACGGTTTCTTGTATCCCACCATTTCCCCTGGACACGGTACCATAGAACTCCCTAACTAGCCCTGGGTACGTGGGAAGATCTAAGGAACACAAGAACTCGAGTCCCTGGGCCCTCAACCTATCTCCTATAGTGAAGCCCTCCCGGGAGAGATAGTCGAAGTTGACGTATCTCCCGGTGGAGACCGCCTTCCCGGCGCACGGTCGCGAGGGTACCGGCCTTGGCGGGGAACGAACCGGAGGTTGTGGCCTCACGGGGATCGTTCCGAGCTTTGGACCGTCGCTCGGTGCCGCTCGCGGGTTGGGGCCTCTTCCGGCTTGGGACAACCGATTTACGGGGCATGGTGGACCTAGGTATGCGGTAGAACCCTAATGGACGGAAGAAGGTCGATGGAAAAACTCTTACCGGGGTCGGAGACGATGTAGGAGACGGCTCTAGGTTTTGTGAACAGTGGAGGCGATGAATAGAAGTGTTGATTAAACGCTTGGATTAGGGTTAAAAACTCGGATCCCGACCGCGAGTCGACTCCAGTAAGTCGCGAGTCGACTCGACCTCGAGTCGACTCCAAAATATGCGCGAGTCGACTCCCCCTATGCTGTCATCGACCTCGAGTCGACTCCCGTCTATGTGCGAGTCGACTCCCCGTCATGAGCCGACTCTGAAACGTATCCGAGTCGACTCGAACTCTGGCACGCACCTAAAAATTATGCTATTTTCGTACCAAACAAGGGACACTCACTAAGTTATGATCTGATTTGATGATCATAGATGAGAAACTCTATTTTTAACACAATCTAATCATCAAAATCCCATGAACAAGAAGAGAACATCACTAGGATGGATCAATCACTCCTAATCCTCTCCTAAGCACACTAAATCTCTCTTCACTCAAGAGTTTTGTGAAGATATCAGCTAATTGATCATCAGTACAAACAAATTGAAGTGTCACATCACCATTCAGTACATGATCTCTTATGAAGTGATGTCTTATCTCAATATGTTTAGTTCTTGAATGCTGAATTGGATTTTTAGTTAGATTAATGGCACTTGTATATCACAATTAATGGAAATTTTATCTTGTTTAATGCCATAGTCTTCAAGTTGTTTAATCCACATGATTTGAGCACAACAACTCCGGCAGCTACATATTCAGCTTCAGCAGTAGATAATGCAATCGAGTTTTATTTCTTGCTAAACCATGAAAATTAAATTTTCTCCTAGGAATTGACATGACCCGCTGGTGCTTTTTATCAAGTTTACAACCAGCAAAGTCTGAATCTGTGTGTCCTATTAAGTTCAGACTAGATTGTTTAGAATACCATAAACCTATACTTTTTGTTCCTATTAGGTATTTAAATATTCTCTTTACTGCAATAAGATGAGATTCCTTAGGATAGACTGATATCTAGCACACATGGCATACACTAACATGATATCAGGTCTACTTGCAGTGAGATACAATAAAGATCCTATCATACCTCTATACAGCTTTTGATCTACAGATTTACCTGATTCATCTGGTCTAGTTTGCATGATGAGCTCATGGGTGTGCTGATTGACTGTTTTCCTCCATATCAAACTTCTTAAGCATCTCCTTGATGTATTTAGCTTGATTGATGAAGATCCCTTCTTTTGATTGTTTGATTTGAAGCCCGAGAAAATAGTTCAGCTCTCCCATCATGCTCATTTCAAACTCACTCTGCATCAAGTCAGCAAATTCTTCGCAGAGGCGATTGTTAGTAGCACCGAAAATAATATCATCAACATAAATCTGCACTAATAACATATCTTTGTTTTTCTTCTTCAAAAATAGTGTTGTATCTACATTTCCCCTAGAGAACTCATGATCTAGTAGAAATTTGCTAAGTCTTTCATACCATGCTCTAGGTGCTTGTTTCAAACCATAAAGTGCTTTGTTCAATTTATACACATGATTAGGGTATTGATGATTTTCAAAATCAGGAGGTTGTTCTACATACACCTCCTCATTAATATACCCATTTAGAAATGCACTTTTTACATCCATTTGAAATAATTTGAAATCCTTAGAGCATGCAAATGCTAGTAATAGTCTGATTGCCTCAAGTCTAGCTACAGGAGCAAAGGTTTCATCAAAATCTATACCTTCTTCTTGATTATAGCCCTTTGCTACTAGTCTAGCCTTATTCCTAATTACAATTCCATTTTCATCAAGTTTATTTTTATGTATCCATTTGGTACCTATAATTGAATATTCAGAGGGTCGTTCAACTAGGTTCCATACCTTGTTTCTAATAAATTGGTTTAATTCTTTTTGCATTGCATTTATCCAATTTACATCTTTTTCAGCTTCTTCTATGTGTTTGGGTTCAAAATGTGAGACAAAAGCTAGATGATTATTTAAGTTCCTAAGAGATGCTCTCGTCCTAACAGGTTGAGATGGATCATCTAAAATTAAATTCTTAGGATGCCCATGAGCATACCTCCAAGCCTTAGTCAGCCCATGATCCACAACAGCCTCTTGGCTTGATGATGCATTTCCAATTAATTTTTGTTCATCTTCTTGTAATGTCATCTCATCAATCTTTTCTTCAAGTATTTCAGCATCATCATCAAGATCAACTCTCTTGCTAGAAGAATTATCACTAGAGTCATCTAAAACTACATGTATTGATTCTTCAATAACAAGGCTTCTTTTATTAAAGACTCTATAGGCTTTACTAGTTGTAGAATACCCCAAAAATATATCCTCATCAGACTTAGAGTCAAATTTACCTAGATTATCTTTTCCATTATTATGAACAAAACACCTACATCCAAAGACATGAAAATAGTTTACCTTTGGTTTTTTGTTTTTCCAAAGTTCATAAGGTGTTTTCTTTATAATGGGTCTCAATAAAACTTTATTTAGTATATGACATGAGGTATTAATGGCTTCTCCCCAAAAGTACTTAGGGAAGGTTACTTTCACATAGCATGGTTCTAGCCATTTTCTCTAGGGTTCTATTTTTTCTTCTACAACTCCATTTTGTTGTGGAGTCCTAGATGCAGAAAAATTATGAGTTATTCCCTTTTTACTACAAACTCATCAAATAAATGATTTTCAAATTCGGTTCCATGGTCACTTCTAATAGCTATGACTGAAGTATCTCTAGCATTTGTTAATTCCTTATGAAATTTCTTAAAAAACTGAAAATGCTTGATCTTTATGAGCTAAGAACATGATCAAGTATATCTAGAAAAGTCATCTACAATAACTAGACCATATTTATTTCCTCCTGGACTTGTGGGTTGCTAGTTGGTCTGAAATAGATCCATGTGTAGTAGTTTCTAGAGGTCTAGAGGTAGAGACACAATTTATGGATTTAAAGGAGTTTCCTTGATTGTTTGCCATATTGACAAGCTTCACATATTTATTCTTTTCAAACTTTAGTTTTGGCAAACCTATCACGGAATCTCTTTTAACTAGTTTTGATATTGTGTCCATACTTGCATGACCTAACTTACGGTGCCATAACCAACTAGCATCATTATCCTTAGTTTCATTAACAACTAAACATGGGTTATGTTTGGCAAGATCCTCAAGGTCTACTACATACACATTCCCACGTCTTATTCCTTTAAAAACTAAACTATTGTCATTTGAGTTGGTTATGATGCATAAGGTTGGTTTGTATTGACCCCCTAATGGATTTTGATGAATACAAAACACTAGAGTATAATTCCATTTATCTTAAACATTGTACTTGAGAATTTTAGGTGATTAATTAAGAATATTGTTAAGAAATGTCTAGGCAAGTTCCCATAATTTTTTATGAATTTATTGAAGAATTTTTTGAGTTGAAGAAAAACAGATCAGGGAAGCCGAGACGTCTCCGGTTTGTCCCAGAGACGTCTCTGGCACAAACAGGAAGAACTGGCACGTTTGGAGACGTCCCCGGCACCTGGCGAGGCGTCTCGCAGGGTCGGAGTCGACTCTCTCAGTAGCGGAGTCGACTCTCTCAGTGGCGGCAGAAAGGCTGATTTCAAGAGATGCGCGCGAGCCGTCTCCACAGGACGCGGAGTCGTCCCCGCAAGTAAAAAGCAGACTTCCCGAGTCGTCCCCGAGGTAGCGGAGTCGACTCTCTCAGGGTTTTCCAGAGGATGTCTTTTTCGGTGATAAGGCAGCGGAGACGTCCCCTGAAAGAGCGGAGTCGACTCTCTCAGAGAATTCCAGAAGACTTGTTTTTCGGAGATATAACGGCGGAGTCGTCCCCAAGGCAGCGGAGTCGTCCCCATGCAAAAAGCGCAAACAAGTCGAGACGTCCCCGTAAAGTGCCGAGGCGACCCTCTCAGAAAAACAGAAAAACAAGTATTCAAACGGCTCATTTCCAGAGTCGTCCCCGTAAAGCGCCGAGTCGACCCCAAACATCGTCAAAAGTAAAATCTTACAGCCGAGACGTCTCGCGATGAAGCGGAGACGTCTCCGGAGCACCTGGGACGCGACTGACAACTTTTGCAGGTTTGGTTTGAATTTCAAATCTCTTTAACTTTATCTCTAACGGCTATATTTGCTTTTTGGGCTATAAAAGGGAGCTCTTAAATGCTCTCCAAAAACTTCTCACCAACCCAACACAAGATCATTCAAGAGAGAAGAAAGAAAAAGAGGTTCAAGGGAGTCAGTGCATTCAAGTGAAGAATCAAGTGCCTTCAAGTTTTCCAACTGATTTCGTGCTCAACTACTCTCTCCGTTCGGCATTCAAAGCTCACATTCAAGCCAACGCGATCCACATCGAAGAACCACCATTTCCCACGCTTCAACGGCTAAAAGGGTTCTTCCGGGTTTCATTGTTTATCAATGTTATATTTGCTTATTTAGAGCTTTCAAATCTTTTGTAAAACTTTTTCAATATTGTGCTTGTTCCAGTCAAGGGACTTGGAACAAGGGAAAGGCGTCCCAAGCCTAGGTGAAATTGGGGGTTATAGGGTTCGTTGTTAGCCCGGTGTAAAACAACGAGTTGGGTAGTGAACTCGCAAAACTACCGTACTGTAATCTTGGATTATAGTGGAAATTCCCAAAGGTGCTTTGGGGAGTGGATGTAGGAGCAGTGGAAGCTCCGAACCACTATAAAAGCTTGTGTTTGCGATTGTCTGTTTTCATACCTTTATTTTTTGCTTGCTCATACATTTGTGTGTTTATATTTTTAATTAGAACAAAAAAGTTTAAAACCCCAATTCACCCCTCTCTTGGGTGACCATCTCTGGGCAACAAGTGGTATCAGAGCGGGTGCTCTGTATATTTCTTGAAGACCTAACCGTCCTTAGCTAAAGATCTAGATGGCAACACCCTTCAACAATGTTCCTGCTGAGGGGCAGGCAACTAATAGACCTCCACTTTTCAATGGGACAAATTATACCTATTGGAAGACTAGGATGAGGATCTTTATTCAAGCACAAGATTATGCCTTGTGGAGGGTTATAGTTAAGGGACCACAAGAACCATCACACATGGTGAATGGCATTCAAGTTCCCAAACCTGAGGAGGATTGGGATGAGAATGATAATAGGATGGTTCAACTCAACTCTAGAGCCATGAACTCATTATTTTTGTGCTCTAGATGTGAATGAGTTCAATAGAGTTTCAACCTGTACTTCCTCCAAGGAAATATGGGATAGACTTGAAGTTATCCACGAGGGTACAAATCAAGTCAAAGAATCTAAAGGTGAACATTCTAGTTCACAAATATGAGCTATTTAAGATGGAACCTAATGAAACCATCACATGCATGTTTACACGCTTCACCGATATAATTAATGGTCTAAAAAGTTTGGGTAAATCTTATACTAATCCGGAACTTGTGAGTAAAATTCTCAGGTCTTTGCCGAAAGCATGGGGAAGCCAAAGGTCACGGCGATCGTTAGAAGCCAAAGACCTCA
>NW_024069409.1:0-46261 GCF_009389715.1 Phoenix dactylifera
CATATCACGAGCTCGAGTCGACTCCGGATCAGTACGAGTCGACTCCGACTGAGAACAGACAGACGAACAGAAAGCTTCAACTCAGAACCTGTCAACGAGTCGACTCCCGAAGTGTGCGAGTCGACTCCGATGTTCACCGAGTCGACTCCAGGGTAGTAAGAGTCGACTCCAAGAAGAATTCAAAGAAAAAGTCAGAGAGCAGTTTTCGGGTCTGAGATTCGAGTCGACTCCAGTGGAATGCGAGTCGACTCCGATGGTTGGCAGGTCGACTCCAAAGACAGGCAAGAGTCGACTCTCAGCAGTACACAAAGAAAAAGTCAGAGGGCAGATTCTGGACTCTGAGATTCGAGTCGACTCCCGCATTACGCGAGTCGACTCCGAGACTCCGCGACCATCAAAAAGACAGAAGACCAATTTACTGTCTCTGAGATTCGAGTCGACTCCCAGACAGCTAGAGTCGACTCCAAGGCAGCTTCACATCAAAAGGGCAGAAGACAACTTTCGGAAACTGAGAGCCGAGTCGACTCCGAGGAAGCTCGAGTCGACTCCAAGACTGGACGAGCCAAAAGACAGAAGATAGGGAGTTCGGGCTCTGAGTGCCGAGTCGACTCCCAGGACAGTCGAGTCGACTCGAGTGGACCAAATTCAAAAATACGTCCACGGACTTCATGGGATGAGCCGACTCCGAGAAAGCCAAGTCAGCTCCAGAAGTTGGCGAGTCGACTCTGGGTCAAGACGAGTCGACTCCCAGTCGTGAAGGCAACTTTAATTCAAATCTGGAACAGTTGCAGAGTCGACTCCGGAAAAGTATGAGTCGACTCCCGCTACAGCCGAGTCGACTCCTGATAGCGAGTCGACTCCAACCCACCAACGGACACATTGTCAGGCTGTACAGAGTGTGCAGAACGGGCAGAAAAAGGTCTCTAACGGCTAGTTTCCGTGGGGGTTGGTTTAAATAGCCACAGAAGGCTGTAGCAAGGCAGAGAACAACCATTCCACTCCAAGTATTCAAGCATTCAACTCTGCAACTTGTTCTTCAACGAGAAAAAGGGAAGATCTGCATTTACTGCATCCACCTACATCTTCCCAGCAATTAAAGAAGCTCCTCCTGCATTCAAGTCGACTACACATTCAAGAGGAGATCGAAGTTTAAGAAGCCATTCCTCTTCTCCAACTTAAAAGCGTTTGAGGGCTTCTAAACTCCTTTTAGATTATATTGTCTTTCATCTGCTTTTGAGAAGCTTGTTTTTCTGTTTGTCTATTTTATTTACAACTTGTATTTGCTTGATTCAATCTGGGGATTGAATCAAGGGTATAGAGGTTAGTTGGTGAGCCTAGTTATTAAAACCAACGTGTGTAAGGGTTTGATTGTGATCCCGGAAAAACAATCGGGGTGGTTCTAGTCGGTGAGCCTGGAAAAACCGACCGAGTTCGTTGTGAGCTCGTAAAACAACAAGTTTGGTTGTGAGCTTGGAAAACAACCGGCTGTAATCCAAGGGGGTTATAGTGAATTCCCAAGTGAGACTTGGGGAGTGGACGTAGGAGCAAGGGTTAGCTCCGAACCACTATAAAACTTGGTGTTTGTGTTTGATTGTCTCTCTTCTTCTTCCTCTCTTATCACTCACAGCACATAGCATTTAATTAAACAACTTGCAATAGTTTTAATTAGTCATCCACAACGTTTTAAATATCTAAATTATTTTAAAATCCAATTCACCCCCCCTCTTGGGTTGTCTATCTGGGCAACAAGTGGTATCAGAGCCTAAACTCTTCCACCCAAGAGTAAAAGATCAAAATGACAACCCCATTTGGATCTTCCCACATTGAGGGTCAGTCCACCCAAAGACTCCCATTCTTTAATGGATCCGACTACTCATATTGGAAGGCTAGGATGAGAATATTCATCCAAGCCCAAGACTATGAGATGTGGACCATTGTAGTAAATGGGCCATACATCCCATCCATATATGTAGAGGGTGTCACGGTACCCAAACTAGAAAAGGATTGGGATGAACATGACATGAGAAAGGCACAACTAAACTCTAAAGCTATGAATGTGCTTTATTATGCCTTAGATAGAAATAAATTCAATAGGGTCTCTACTTGCAATTCTGCAAAAGAGATTTGGGACAGACTTGAAGTGACCCATGAGGGCACGAATCAAGTCAAAGAATCCAAAATAAATATTTTGGTTCATAAATATGAACTATTTAAAATGGATTCTAATGAAACAATTACATGCATGTTTACTAGGTTTACTGACATTGTCAATGGCCTAAAAAGCCTTGGCAAGAACTATATTAACAGTGAGCTTGTCAGGAAAATTCTTCGGTGTCTACCAAGGTCATGGAAAGCTAAAGTGACCGCAATCCAAGAAGCCAAGGACCTGAACAAATTACCACTTGAGGAGCTTCTTGGATCCCTAATGACGCACGAGCTAACCATGAAACAACACAACGAGGAAGAGTCCTCCCATAAGAAAAAGGTAATAGCTCTAAAATCTACTTCATATAACAAGGACTTATCTTGCAGTAGCAGCAGTGAAGAAGAAGAACATGAGGAAGATGATGGTGAGGCACTTCTTGTGCGCAAATTCAGAAAATTCATCAACCACAAGAAGTCCTATCATCAAAGGAGAGGCCCCTCTAATTCCTACCGCAAGGACAAAGGTAAGGAAAGGGAAAATGAGGGGATTGGGTGTTACGAGTGCAAGAAGCCGGGTCACATAAGAGTTGAGTGCCCTTTACTGAAAAAGGGGAGCAAGTACAAGAAGAAGAAGGCTCTTGTCACAACACTATCCGACTCCGATTCATCATCCTCTTCATCGGATGATGAACAAGAAGAGAAGGCCAATTTCTGCTTCATGGCCAATGAAAATGAGGTAACTTCCGACACGCATCTTGATTTTTCTTTTGATGAACTTTATGATGCATTTAATGAATTAATGATAGAATATAAGGCAATAAATCTTAAGAATAAAGAACTAAAAATAGCTTATCAATTATACCTACATAAATACGATAAATTAGTTAAGAATAAGGATTTAATCACCAAAGAAAATATAGAACTTAAGACAAGCAACCAACTTTTAACTCAAAAGACTAATACCTTAACTAAAGATAATGAAAAACTAACTAAGGAATTTTCAGAACTTAAAAAACATAAACAAATCTTAAATAAGGATCTCACAAAAGAACTTAATGATCTAAAAGCAGAAAATCAAACACTAACTAAAGAACTTAACAAATACAAACCCTTAGTCGAAAAATTTACATATAGCTCTGAAAAGTTAAATATGATACTCAATAGTCAACGAGCAGTATTTAATAAAGCGGGTTTAGGGTATAAACCAAGAAATAAACAAAAACTTCTTAGTAACTTCTTTGTTAAAGCTGGGGAAACTAAAACTAAGAAAATAACCTGCTTTTGTTGTGGGACTATAGGACATAAGGCAAATGTATGTGACTATAGTAAAAGTAAAACAAAAAGGAAAATTAAAAGGGTATGGGTTCCAAAAGGAACCAACTTGACTAACCATGAAGGACCCAAGAAAACTTGGGTACCTAAGATTATATGATCTACTTGTGTAGGAGTGTCTTGCAGCCAAGGTCAACAAAAACTGCTGGTACTTGGACAGTGGCTGCTCAAGACACATGACGGGTGACAAGGATCAATTTTTCACCCTTGAAGCTAAGAAGGGAGGTGCTGTGACTTTTGGAGACAACAACCAAGGTCACATCATTGGTATTGGTAAAGTTCAAATCACCCCTTCTACTTATATTGATAATGTTAGATATGTTGATGGTCTTAAGCATAACTTATTAAGCATTAGTCAATTATATGATAAAGGGTATGATGTTATGTTTAAACCATCACTATGCATTATAACAAATCCTAATGATAATTGTTTAGTTTTTAAAGGAATTAGACGAGAAAATGTATATGTTGTAGACCTTGAAGATCTTGCAAAACATAACCAATGTCTAGTTGTTAATGAAACTAAGGATAATGATGCTAGTTGGTTGTGGCACCGTAAGTTAGGTCATGCAAGCATGGACACAATAACTAAACTAGTTAAAAGAGATTCCGTGATAGGTTTGCCAAAATTAAAATTTGAAAAGAACAAAATATGTGAAGCATGTCAATTTGGCAAACAATCTAGGAACTCATTTAAATCCATAAAATGTGTCTCTACCTCTAGGCCTCTAGAATTATTACACATGGACCTATTCGGACCAACTAGAACAACAAGCCTAGGTGGAAATAAATATGGTCTAGTTATTGTAGATGATTATTCTAGGTACACATGGGTCATGTTCCTAGCACATAAGGATCAAGCATTTTCTGTTTTTAAGAAATTCCATAAAGAAGTAACCAATGCTAGAGATACCTCAGTAATAGCTATTAGAAGTGACCATGGTACCGAATTCGAAAATCAGTCATTTGAGGAATTTTGTAGTAAAAAGGGGATAACCCATAATTTTTCTGCACCTAGGACACCACAACAAAATGGAGTTGTGGAGAGGAAAAATAGAACTCTAGAGGAAATGGCTAGAACTATGTTATGTGAAAGTAACCTCCCTAAGTACTTTTGGGGAGAAGCCATTAATACTTCTTGTCATATATTAAATAGAGTTCTATTGAGACCCATCATATAGAAAACACCTTATGAACTTTGGAAAAACAGAAAACCAAAAGTTAATTACTTTCATATTTTTGGATGTAGGTGTTTTGTTCATAATAATGGAAAAGATAATCTAGGTAAATTTGACTCTAAATCTGATGAGGGAATTTTCTTAGGCTACTCTACAACTAGCAAAGCCTATAGAGTCTTTAACAAAAGAACCTTAGTTATAGAAGAATCTATACATGTTGTATTTGATGATTCTAGTGACATCTCCTCTAGTAAGAAAGATAATTTTGATGATGATGTTGAAATTCTTGAAGAAAAGATAGATGAGATGGCATTACAAGATGATAATCAAAAGTTGAGTGAAGGAGCATCATCAAGCCAAGAGGCTATTGTGGATCATGGGCTAACTAAAGCTTGGAGGTATGCTCACGGGCATCCTAAGGAACTAATTCTAGATGATCCATCTCAACCGGTTAGGACTAGAGCATTCCTTAGGAATTTGAATAACCATCTAGCTTTTGTCTCACACTTTGAGCCCAAACATATAGAAGAAGCCGAAAATGATGTAAATTGGATAAATGCAATGCAAGAAGAACTAAACCAATTTACTAGAAATAAAGTGTGGAATCTAGTTGAGAGACCTTCTGAATATCCAATTATAGGTACTAAATGGATTTATAAAAATAAACTTGATGAAAATGGAACTGTTATAAGGAATAAGGCTAGACTAGTAGCAAAGGGTTATAATCAAGAAGAAGGTATAGATTTTGATGAAACCTTTGCTCCTGTAGCTAGACTTGAGGCTATTAGACTATTATTAGCATATGCATGCTCTAAGGACTTCAAACTATTTCAAATGGATGTAAAAAGTGCATTTTTAAATGGGTATATTAATGAGGAGGTATATGTAGAACAACCTCCTGGTTTTGAAAATCATCAATACCCTAATCATGTTTATAAATTGAACAAAGCACTTTATGGTTTGAAACAAGCACCTAGAGCATGGTATGAGAGACTTAGCAAATTCCTATTAGAACATGAGTTCTCTAGGGGTAATGTAGATACAACTCTATTTCTGAAAAAGAAAAACCAAGATATGCTGTTAGTACAGATTTATGTTGATGATATTATTTTCGGTGCTACTAACAATCGTCTCTGCGAAGAATTTGCTAACTTGATGCAGAGTGAATTTGAGATGAGCATGATGGGAGAGCTGACTTACTTCCTTGGACTCCAAATCAAACAATCTGAAGGAGGCATCTTCATCAATCAAGCCAAATATATCAAGGAGATGCTCAAGAAGTTTGATATGGAGGGAAACAAATCAATCAGCACCCCCATGAGTTCATCATGCAAATTAGACCAAGATGAATCAGGTAAATCTGTAGATCAGAAACTGTATCGAGGTATGATAGGATCCTTATTGTATCTTACTGCAAGTAGACCTGATATTATGTTTAGTGTTTGCATGTGTGCTAGATATCAGGCTAATCCTAAAGAATCACATCTAGTTGCAGTTAAGAGAATTTTTAAATATTTAATAGGAACTAAGAATATAGGGCTATGGTACTCTAAAGAATCTAGCCTAAACTTAATAGGATACACAGATTCAGACTTCGCTGGATGTAAGCTTGATAGAAAAAGTACCAGCGGGTCGTGTCAATTTCTAGGAGAAAACCTTATCTCATGGTTTAGCAAGAAACAAAACTCGGTTGCATTATCTACTGCTGAAGCTGAATATGTTGCAGCCGGGAGTTGTTGTGCTCAAATCTTGTGGATTAAACAACAACTAGAAGATTATGGCATTAAACAAGATAAAATTCCCATTAATTGTGATAATACAAGTGCCATTAATCTAACTAAAAATCCAATTCAGCATTCAAGAACTAAACATATTGAGATACGACATCACTTCATAAGAGATCATGTATTGAATGGTGATGTGACACTCCAATTTGTTTGTACTGATGATCAATTAGCAGATATTTTTACAAAACCCCTAAGTGAAGAGAGGTTTAGTGTGCTTAGGAGGGGATTAGGAGTGATTGATCCATCCTAGTGGTAGTTTCCACTAGATTCATTGATTTTGATGATTAGTTTGTGGTTAAAATAGAGTTTCTCTTCAATGATCATCAAATCAGATCTTAATTTAGTGATTTTCCCTCGTTTGGCACAAACGAAGCATGATTTTTAGGTGCGTGCCAAAGTTAGAGACGACTCGAGTAAGTTTCAGAGTCGGCTCCTGAGGAGGAGTCGACTTGCGCATTTGCGGGAGTCGACTCGCAAAGATGGCAGCAGAGGGGGAGTCGACTCGCATATAGTCGGGAGTCGACTCGAGGTCTACAGGCGCATAAGGAGAGTGTTGCCCAGTAGATACAACCCAAGAGGGGGGGTGAATTGGGTCTTTTAAAACTTTTATGCTACTTCTAAAACTTTATGAGTAACTATGCTAAGTTGTATAGATGCACAGTGAAAGTTAAACTTAGCAAGGGTTTGATGTATAGACTTCGACTTGATTAAATATGCTTGCAACTAAAGGATGTGCGGATAAGAATTAAGCAAGCAATTTATCTAAGTAAGTAAGTGTGTTAGTTAGACAATAACTAGAGGCATTACAAACACAAAGGACATATAGTGGTTCGGTGCACCCCAGCACCTACATCCACTCCCCAAGACCTCTTGGGAATTTCACTATAATCCTACCGATTACAGCCGGTTGTTTTACAAGCTCACAACCCAACTTGTTGTTTTTACGAGCGCACAACGAACTCGGTCGGTTTTCCCAGGCTCACCGACTAGAACCAACCCCGATTGTTTTCCCGGGCTCACAATCAAACCCTTACACGTTGGTTTTACCCTCGGCTCACCAACAAACCTATCTCCGTTGGTTTTCCCCTTTGGCTCACCAACAAACCTATCTCCGTTGGTTTTCCCTTTGGCTCACCAACAAACCTTACACCGTTGGTTTTCCCTTTGGCTCACCAACAAACCTTTAACCCCTTGATTCAATCCCTTGATTGAATCAAGTTACAAGATATTAAAACAAAGAATAAAAACAAATCAAAGCTTCTTAAACAAGCAGATATGACAATATAAACAAATAGAGTAAAGAGAAGCCCTCAAACGAGTTTTGAAGATGGAGGAGCTCGGCTTCTTCTTTACTTGATCCTCCTCTGATTTGGCATGAAGTAGAGGATCCCCGAGGCAGCACGCGGATGGAGAGGAAGCTTTCGGATTCACTTGGATGCTCTTCTTCTCTCTATTTCGTTTTGGATGGCCCTTTTGTGCTTATGGGAGATTTCCTTTGTAATCTCTTTGAGATCTCTTTCCTAGATGATCTCTCCCACTTCCATGAGTTCTCCCCTAGCTCTCTTCTTGTTTTTTATAGCTTTAGATGGAGTGGAAACAAGAATATAGCCGTTAGAGACAAAAATATAGCCGTTGGAACCAGTCTGCACCTCCTGACAATATTACCGTTGGGATCGGAGTCGACTCGCGCGATCAGGAGTCGACTCGGCTGTAGCGGGAGTCGACTCAAGCTTTTCCGGAGTCGACTCGGCAACTGTTCCAAATTTGAATTTTGTCCACTCGAGTCGACTCGACTATCCTGGGAGTCGACTCGAATCCCAGAGTCCGAACTCCCGATCCTCTGTCTTTTGGCTCGTCCAGTCTTGGAGTCGACTCGAACTTCCTTGGAGTCGACTCGGCTCTCAGTTTTCGAAAGTTGGTCTTCTGCCATCTTAGTGTAGTGCTGCCTTGGAGTCGACTCGAGCTGTCTGGGAGTCGACTCGAATCTCAGAGTCGGAAAACTGATCCTCTGTATTTTGGAGCCGCGCTGCCTTGGAGTCGACTCGACTTGTCTTGGAGTCGACTCGCCTCTCAGAGACGAAAATACCGTCTTCTGTCTTGGGGTTGCGCTGTCTTTGGAGTCGACTCGGACTTTGTGGGAGTCGACTCGAATCTCAGTGTCCAAAAACTGCTTCTCTGAGTTTTCCCTTGTGTACCACTGAGAGTCGACTCTCGCTTTCTTTGGAGTCGACCCGACAACCATTGGAGTCGACTCGCATTCCTCAGGAGTCGACTCGAATCTCAGGGTCGAAAATCCCTCTCTGACTTTTCTGCCTTTTACACCCTGGAGTCGACTCGTTCTACTCTCGAGTTGACTCGCCAAGCATTGGAGTCGACTCGAATTCCTCAGGAGTCGACTCGAAGACTATTCTTTTAAATTTTCCTTGAATTTGCTCCTCCAATTTGAATCTTTTGAACTTGAGACTTGGGCCAATAACTTGTAGCTTTCTTCCAACTTTTCTTGAGTGCTTTTAGAGGCCTTCTTGTGTTCTTCCAACTTGCTATGTTCCTTGCAACATAAATATCTTTCTCCTTGCAACATAAACATTAGTATCTATACTTCAAGGTTTTGTGATCATCAAAATCAATCTATGAATCAATCTTTGGGTCATCAATCTCCCCCTTTTTGATGATGACAAAACTTGGAGTATATGCAATATAAAAGATATTGTTTTCTAGAAGTAATACATAGCTAAGTTGCATGAAGTAGAAAACATATATATTTGAAACATACTTCATGATACTGCTTTAGATTCAATCAGCTTAACACAATCAATTTAAGCTGATTTGTACTCAATACAAAAAGCATTATAAGCATATACTTAAATATTTCTCCCCCTTTTTGACAACATCAAAAAAAAAATAGGGAAACATTAAGCACAAATATTTCTTTTCCTTATTGTACTCTGATTTGAATGTTGAATTATTGCAAGAATATGAATCATATAACTCAAGGCAATAATATTGGAATCAGATTAGTGAGCACAGATCAGAGCCAATTAAGATAATTTCAGAGCAGAACACATTGAATGTGATTTCAAGAAGTTTTCTAATTTGATACCACAGATAGTTTTCTAATCAAGTGTGGGTGGAATCTCTCTTAGGTTAATTCAAGAAGTACCACAAATGATATTCAATGAAAAGCACGAATGGAAGTCTAACATCTCTTCAATAATAAGTATGAAAGCTTGTTCATTTAAGATCTTTTGCCCAATCTATTAAGTGTTTTATCAACAGGAGAGCAATTTAATTAATTTTCAGAGTAACAGGTCAAAACCTATATATGTAAAAGACACATCATCATGTTGGATCATTAAGTCTTAATAACTTCAAAGTTCTTTAATGATAATAAGATCATTGGGGCACAAACACCAAAATATGAAATCATGCAACATGATTTCTTTTAGAGACTTTCTTTTATCTCTGTAGAAAGTAAGCACAATTTGATACATAACAATATGAATTGGCACACAATTTAAGTTCTAAAGTTCAAGTCAATTACACGTTATTCTCCCCCTTTTTCATTAAGTTAGAGGCTCTCAAGATTTGTAATTTGGTTCATGAGTGATGCATAAGATATACTAACCAAATAACACGCCTCAAGGTGTATCATAAAGATTTTCAGATTTAAATTTCAGATGATACATATTGGAGAGTATTAGGATCACTTTTCATTTAGTATTCTTTCCCTCTCCTATAGATTCATGTAATTAAGTTCCATAAGACCTCTCCTTCTGAAATTTTCTTTCTCCCCCTCAATTGATCATTCCATTTAAGAGTTTAGAATCCTAAGATAATGTTCAACAAAATTGTCAATCTCAAAAATATATTTTCTATAAGTTTCAGCTTATTTTCATAAGACTCAAGGTTTGAGATAAGACAACCTTTATAGAACTCATCTCAAGGTAATTAAAGCATGTCTTGCAATATAAGGAGGTTCATCAAAATCAATCCATAAAGTTCAAAGCATGCATCAAAATAAAGTGTCTTTGGGATAGGATACTGAATATCTAAAGCTCCCCCTCAAAAGATGCATTCTTCTTTAATCATTTTAAATTGTTGAATTTCAGATTATAGTGATAAACGTGAATAACACTGAAATTCTATGACATCGAGAATGTAGAGTAATCTAGTATTATTCAAAATTTGTAGCAATTACTCTTTCTAATCCTTTAAGAACAAGGTATGCTTCCTCTTCAACTTTGAGAAAATGTACTGAAATATTAATCAAAAATGATTCATTTGAAGCTCAGTTTCTTTCAAAACCATTTACATTTTCTTTCTTTTAGACTCATTTGAGTGAGGTGAAATATTTCTAGGCTTTAAGATCATTCACTATATTAATGGAAGTCTTTTATAATGTAGGAGGGAAAAACATATAGATGATCATTGAGGTATATATTTTATAAACTTCAATTTCTTAATCACAGTTTTTCAGCTATGTACACATGAAGCTCAATAAAATTTTAAATATTAAAATAAAGTCATATATTTAAAAATATTTGCTTGTAATCAAGATCATTGAAAGACACACCATTTAGACCAATATGAGTACACTTTGAAGATAAGAAATGATATGTTTCGGAAGTGTATCGGAGCGATCAAAATAAATTCTGTTTTTCTTACATTAACATTTTATTTAGTAATCATATGGAGTTTAAACTTTTATACAAAATCATATTCTGAATTTCATAAAGATTTTCAATAGAGGCTTTTTAAGTCATAGTTTGAGATATGTATCTTTCACATTGTGGCTCATCTTAAATTATTACAAAATAAGGATATTTTAACAAGTATTAGAACATTATGTATCAAAGTTAGGCAATTAGAAAGATAGATCAAAATCAATTTATTTTTCCTAAATAGAGATACTCTTCTCTTCTCCTTTCTACAATTTTATTCGACTTTCAGATTTTAGAGATGATTATGAATGACAAATCTGAAATTTCTTTTCAATAGAACCAAACAAAAGATGTTATGTAGCAATTCAAACATTCAATCAAATTGTCCAAGTATGAAGCATTACAAAATATTGAGAATCCATAAATCAAGACATCATACCATATGCAAAATATACCATGTGTTAAGTCATGCATTAAAATACTAAGTACAAGAATGTCAAGGATCAAAATCAATTCTTTTCAAATAAACTCCCCCTATTTAAATATAATCTTGCACTGATTTCATCCTTAAAGTGTGTTTTCAAGTGATTAAAAAATTTGACTAGATTCTTCTTATATACTTTCATTACTTTGTCTTTCATTTTTAACTTTCTTATGCTCTATACTCTATTTGCTCCCTATCCGGTGGAGTTGGGAAGGGGCACGAGGTACTACCACTAGCCTCCCTCTTGTGCCGTCCCTAATATGCCCTACACCGAATAGTTGGGTCAAATAGTGCCGGGTACTACCACTAGCCTCCCCATTGGCACCATCCCTATGATGAGCAATATAGAAAGGTTAAAATGTTACTTCAAAACCTCCCTGTTTGAGTGTAATTAATTATAGATTTTATCCCTTCCAAATGTGCCGAATATATTATGCTTGTTTTGCTTTTCCTTAAGATTGAAGTACTTGCCTTTACTCAGATTTTTCATCTCTTGAACAATGTCCATTTTCTTTTCTTTATCTCTCTCTCTTTTTGTCATTCTCAAGTAATTACATGAAAGAGTAGAATAAAGAGATAATCTTATGTATCATATAGATGTATATTATGCAAACAACATTTTCATTGTGCTCAAGGATTCATAACTTCTCACAAGTTATTTTACATCAAAATTTTAAGCATATACTTGTGTATTTCATGGTTATGATATAGGCAAAGATATATTTTAGTTTGGGCAAACCATGAAATAATTTCTAAAAGTATAAGTCAGTCACTACACATATAGACATGATATCAAAAATTAATAATTAAAGAATTTAATCATGCCATAATAAGGTTTAAGTTACTGACTTTGCTCAACTAATTTGTGAGAAAGGTATCTAAATTACCTATTCATTATATGTTCTTCAAGCCAAACTAGATTTCTTATGTGTGAACTTTTGGCTGAAGAAGATCCTCTCTCTTGTTTGCATGTAAATGTTTAGTGTATCTTACATGAAGATATCCTTCAAGTTGAAATCTCTCATTTTTCTTTCTTGAAGGAAGGTCATTAGTTTCTTTAAGATACAAAGCATTCATCCAACATATATATTTTTTAACTAGATGACTCAATATAAGATATGACAATAGTTGCATGTTGAGTCACTTTACTCAAGAGATTGCCTAAATATAAGCAAGCACATATCATTTGAACTAAAGAGATAGATTCATTAACCAAGATAGTTTAAGTCAATTTAGTTTAGATTCTATTTGCTTAAGATAATTATCAATAAGATATGTTAACTATGTTTTAATCAATTTATCTTAAACATTTGTTTCTATCAAAATTCAGATTATGATTTATTTGTTATCAATAAAATATGATTAATTAAAGTTAGATTGAAGTCTTGCACAAGGTCACATAATAAGCATACAATCTGGTCTACTAGCTGTAAAATAATTATTCTATCATGCTTCAATACAGCTTTAACACAATAGATCTACTTTGCTCATCCTTTTCAAATTCTACAAGATGGGGTCATAGATATACCTTCTTCATGCCAATCTTCTATAAGAGTTTTCTTGTGGACTAACGTTGGTCAATGAAGATCCCCTTTCCTGTTTGTCTTAATTTGGAGTTTGAGAGAAGATGTTAATTCATTCATCATATTTCAAACTCACTTTGCAATATAACTCTTCATTAGTAGAACCAAAAATGATGTCATCAATGCATACTTTGAGCAAATAAGATATCACAAATTCATCTTTTTGATGCATAGATTTATCACTATTACTTTCTATCAAAAAGGTTGCTTAAGCTTTTATATATCATGCTTTTGATGCTTGTTCTAAATCACATATTGCTTTATCATATATGTAATGTGTATTTTTAAATATGGTGGTTATTTTTCATAGATCTCCTTTTTAATGAAGTAACCACATAGGAGTGACTTCTACACATTCATTTGACAGAATATAAAGCTCATGAAGCAAGCACATGATAATGATGATCTTTACTTCTAATTATGCAAGAATCTTTATCAAGATCTATTTCCTCTTTCTTGATTTAGTCTTTTAGTAGTCATCAATTTTTCTTCATTAAGTGCATATGTAAAAGATTAACCATATAATTTGATTTTAGTATTTTGATAATAAATCATTAGTCTCATAAAGAATAAAATGAATTGATACTTCTACAACTAGAATTTTTCATGAATGTTCTATATGCATTGCTTGATGAATGATATCCAAGGATAGAAGTATCTTTATCAGATTTGGCATTATTTTCATAATAACATGTACGACTGAAAAATATGAAAGATATGCAATGGTTCATTTTCCATTTTTCAGAAGATCAAAATTTTCATCAAAAATAGAAATCATATGTATGACAAGCAGTGATGATAGTCTTTTAAAAATTTATTTAAGTAGATGACTATCATACATAATTGTCTTTTTCATTTCTTCAAGAATTCTATTAATCCTATTTTGCTTATGGTGTCCTTGGTGCTGAAATCATTGGATTTAATATTATTTTCTGTATAACCTTTATCAGGATTTTGGTTTTCAACACTGTGCCATGATACTCTTTATCTTCACAGTTTGGAAACCTTTATCATTTGAACCACTTTTACAAGATTTAGTAAATACAGAAAAATACTTCAGTTTTATTTTTCAAGAATAAATTCAATGTAAGCTTTTGAAAAACTTGGAGATGGAAACAACATCTTAAGATTTAGAAATGATTTTTGTTTGTTTCCTTAGTTAGCATGCATAGCAAAACTTTGACCTTTAAGTAGATAATCTAAGTAAGCCTATGGCAAGGTCTTTTGAGATTAAGTACATACTAGCATGAGTTGATTTTATATGCCAAGGATGGTTTCTTGGTATTCATAGTGCATATATTCAAAAGCATACCAAGTACACATTATCATATCTATGATCAATAAACAATAATGCCATGGATAATAACTCTCAATCAAGCATATAGAGAATTCATAGAGTTATTCTTAATAAATTGATTAATCATTTAGCAACTTATCCAATAGTGAGTAAAGTATACTAAAAAATGAAGAGATTTGATTATATTTCCAAAAGTATTTTCTATATCACAAAATTGATCACTACTAGCAAATCATATCAAATACTAAAGCACAAATAATGATGAGATGCAAGAATTACTGATTTCATTATTTTTTTTTGTTAATAACTTTTTAAGTTTCTTTATGTTCCATAGGTACCTTGGTACACCTATGTGTACATCCTCATTTTCTCATTTTGGGTACCCAAGCTTGCTTGAGTCCTTGAGAGTTAGGACATATGGTTCCTTTTGGAATCCATATCTGTTTAATAATAATAACTTTACCATTTGATTTAATTATACTAGAACGATAGGTAAAGTTGTTATTCCCATCCTTTTCATTTTTGAAATAAGTTATCTTATTTAATGGTTTGCTTGGTAAATTGATAACCTTTTTCTCTAGAGATTTATGGCTAAGTGAAGGAGTCAAGCTAAATTTTGATTTATCAAAACCAGCATATTGGCTTTCAAACATCATTTTTAATCTTTCTGAACTTACAGTGAATTTGTTAATAAAACATTTTAATTGGTTAATTTCTTTACTTAAGTTTTGATTTTCTTTAATTAAGCTATGATTTTTCTGAATCAATTCTTCTGAAAATGACCTTAAGCTTTCATTTTCAGAATTTAGTTTCTTAAGATTTTTATTCTTTACAGATAATTTTCTACAATCACTATACAACTCATGAAAAGCATTTAAAAGTTCATCATAAGAAAATTCTTCATGAGATTCGTTTGGTTTAAAATTAGATTCAGATTTTACTTTTTCTTCTAATGCCATAAAACATAAATTAGTTACCTTTTGTAGTTCACTGTTGCTCCTAACTTTCAATTCCTTGTCTGAATTTCTCTTGGTCAAGGCTTTCTTGCGTTTTACCTCTTTCTTCCTTTCTTCTTGCTTCCTCTTCTTCTTTGTCTTTAGGAAGCTGATTTGCCTTGGAGTCGACTCGGACCTTATTGGAGTCGACTCGGTTAACTTGAGGGTCGACTCTGAAATACTTGGGGTCGACTCGACTGAGATGGAAGTTTCAACACCTTTTTCTGCAGTCTCATTGTTAGTATGCAATTGAAGTACATGTGAGCTACTCTGAGATTTCTCATAAATATTTTCTAAAGTATCCCAGATCTCCTTTGCAGATAAGCATGCAGAAATTTCATTAAACATTGTTTCTTGAATCGCACAATATAATATGTTCATAGCTTTAGCATTTAATTGTGCTAAGTCTTTTTCATTAAAAGTTTGAGAGAGTGTGTGAGGGTCATTTATTATGATTTTCCAATAGTAATAGTTTTGTGATTGAATAAAGATGCGCATGCGTATTTTCCAATGTGCATAGTTTATGCCATTAAATAGTGGAGGTGTGTCAATTGCTTGTCCTTCTCCTAGAAAACTATCTATTTGAGTTGTCATGATCTTTGGCTCTAGTCGGTTAAGACTACAAATAATATTTGAGCACCTGCTCTGATACCACATGTTGCCCAGTAGATACAACCCAAGAGGGGGGGTGAATTGGGTCTTTTAAAACTTTTATGCTACTTCTAAAACTTTATGAGTAACTATGCTAAGTTGTATAGATGCACAGTGAAAGTTAAACTTAGCAAGGGTTTGATGTATAGACTTCGACTTGATTAAATATGCTTGCAACTAAAGGATGTGCGGATAAGAATTAAGCAAGCAATTTATCTAAGTAAGTAAGTGTGTTAGTTAGACAATAACTAGAGGCATTACAAACACAAAGGACATATAGTGGTTCGGTGCACCCCAGCACCTACATCCACTCCCCAAGACCTCTTGGGAATTTCACTATAATCCTACCGATTACAGCCGGTTGTTTTACAAGCTCACAACCCAACTTGTTGTTTTTACGAGCGCACAACGAACTCGGTCGGTTTTCCCAGGCTCACCGACTAGAACCAACCCCGATTGTTTTCCCGGGCTCACAATCAAACCCTTACACGTTGGTTTTACCCTCGGCTCACCAACAAACCTATCTCCGTTGGTTTTCCCCTTTGGCTCACCAACAAACCTATCTCCGTTGGTTTTCCCTTTGGCTCACCAACAAACCTTACACCGTTGGTTTTCCCTTTGGCTCACCAACAAACCTTTAACCCCTTGATTCAATCCCTTGATTGAATCAAGTTACAAGATATTAAAACAAAGAATAAAAACAAATCAAAGCTTCTTAAACAAGCAGATATGACAATATAAACAAATAGAGTAAAGAGAAGCCCTCAAACGAGTTTTGAAGATGGAGGAGCTCGGCTTCTTCTTTACTTGATCCTCCTCTGATTTGGCATGAAGTAGAGGATCCCCGAGGCAGCACGCGGATGGAGAGGAAGCTTTCGGATTCACTTGGATGCTCTTCTTCTCTCTATTTCGTTTTGGATGGCCCTTTTGTGCTTGTGGGAGATTTCCTTTGTAATCTCTTTGAGATCTCTTTCCTAGATGATCTCTCCCACTTCCATCCCTTCTCCTCTAGCTCTCCTCTTATTTTTATAGCTTTAGATGACGTGGAAACAAGAATATAGCCGTTAGAGACAAAAATAGAGCCGTTGGAACCAGTCTGCACCTCCTGACAATATGACCGTTGGGATCGGAGTCGACTCGCGCGATCAGGAGTCGACTCGGCTGTAGCGGGAGTCGACTCAAGCTTTTCCGGAGTCGACTCGGCAACTGTTCCAAATTTGAATTTTGTCCACTCGAGTCGACTCGACTATCCTGGGAGTCGACTCGAATCCCAGAGTCCGAACTCCCGATCCTCTGTCTTTTGGCTCGTCCAGTCTTGGAGTCGACTCGAACTTCCTTGGAGTCGACTCGGCTCTCAGTTTTCGAAAGTTGGTCTTCTGCCATCTTAGTGTAGTGCTGCCTTGGAGTCGACTCGAGCTGTCTGGGAGTCGACTCGAATCTCAGAGTCGGAAAACTGATCCTCTGTATTTTGGAGCCGCGCTGCCTTGGAGTCGACTCGACTTGTCTTGGAGTCGACTCGCCTCTCAGAGACGAAAATACCGTCTTCTGTCTTGGGGTTGCGCTGTCTTTGGAGTCGACTCGGACTTTGTGGGAGTCGACTCGAATCTCAGTGTCCAAAAACTGCTTCTCTGAGTTTTCCCTTGTGTACCACTGAGAGTCGACTCTCGCTTTCTTTGGAGTCGACCCGACAACCATTGGAGTCGACTCGCATTCCTCAGGAGTCGACTCGAATCTCAGGGTCGAAAATCCCTCTCTGACTTTTCTGCCTTTTACACCCTGGAGTCGACTCGTTCTACTCTCGAGTTGACTCGCCAAGCATTGGAGTCGACTCGAATTCCTCAGGAGTCGACTCGAAGACTATTCTTTTAAATTTTCCTTGAATTTGCTCCTCCAATTTGAATCTTTTGAACTTGAGACTTGGGCCAATAACTTGTAGCTTTCTTCCAACTTTTCTTGAGTGCTTTTAGAGGCCTTCTTGTGTTCTTCCAACTTGCTATGTTCCTTGCAACATAAATATCTTTCTCCTTGCAACATAAACATTAGTATCTATACTTCAAGGTTTTGTGATCATCAAAATCAATCTATGAATCAATCTTTGGGTCATCACTTACCTTAGACACCGACTGGTTAATCAATTTCGATTTGATTACTCAAATGACTCGGGCTACACCTCTGAGCCTAAATCAAGTTCCATCTTGGTCTAATCAAAGACATGGAATTGATCAATCTACAACTATTGTATTTAACCTAGAGTTTCGTTGACCTAATCTAGTTACTACTTAATTAAATTTGATAAATTAACTTTAATTAGACCATGTTTGATTCTAACCTTAGGTCTAACCCAATCCTAAAAACTTGATTCAAGCTAACCCATATGCCCAAAGAATTATGCAATGTCAATTAATTGAGTTACAATTCTATTTCATAACACATAATTCTCAATTAAGTTTAGACTTATGAAAGTTTTGATCATTGCATATTTCTTTTTAATTACATATTAATTACAATCTTTCAGTTCTTAAAACACATTTTCAGATCTGAGTTTTTGTAATTAATCACATGTAATCAGATTTAATTCATGTTTAAGTCATTATGTTTTATGTTCATGCATCACATATACATAACAACATGAATTAATACAAACAACATACATCTTATGTATTTGTTTTTTCACTTTTATTTTCAGATCTGATTTGTTCATTAAAATCAGAGATCATATGAATCATAAACTTTATTTAGATCTAATCTAAACAATATTATGATTTCAGATTTATTCATGTTACTAATCCTAACACAAACATGCATCATATGCATCCAAAATTTCAGATCTACTTAATCATGCATAATCAGCAATTAAATCAATCATTAAAAGCACTTTAGATCTAATCTAAACATGTTAATGATTTCAGATTTAATTGCAAGAATTAAAACATAAAAGTTTAAACATAAACCTGGCTCTGATACCACTGAAAGTGAATCCTAGTTTCTTCGGTGTTTAGCATGCTGAATTTTTTTTTTTTTTTTGAAAACCATGGCTGAACCTGATCGGGTTGCCTACGTACCCCTTCATAAGGGGGATCAAGCCATACGTAGTTCTTTTTAAGTTTTAAAACGCAGCGGAAAAACTGAATCAAACAATTTAATTCATGCATGCTTACAAGATCAAATCTAAAAATCAGCACCTTAAGAACATATAGGATTATGCCGGAATCGTTTAAACAATTATGCTAAAACTTTTATGCATGATTAACTATCAGATCTGAAACTTAAGAACTCTATTCCAATTAATCTCCGAATATCCATCGAATGGATTCTGGAGATATCTCCGTGAGGAGCCCCAAAAGAGGGTAAAACCTCGGGGAATTGGACCTAGACCTTGACACCATAATAAATGATTAATGCTAGATTATACCTTTTATGATGGATGAAAGTTGTGAATCTGATTCTTGACTTCGCAGCCACGCACACGAATGGCCTCTACGAGAAGTACACGCGAAGTCCTGAAGGATCTTCTTCCGCAACAGTGCTAGCAGCTGCAGAACACTTGAAAGCTGAAATCTGCCCGCCGGGATTCAATCAACTCTTGATCAATCGTCTTGAAGCAGATAGAGATGAGGTTTGTAAGGAAAGTAGAGGACTCAGATCTGATCTTGAATCTTCTAGATATTCACCCTAAAAACCCTATCTAAAATGGAGAAGAAGAGGAGGAGGAGGCGGGTGAGGAAGAAGGCTGCAATGGATGTGTTTTTGGTGCCCATGTTTGACCCCTTTTAATGGCCTCCGAATTTTCATTCAAAATTCGAAATTTATTTTCAGAAAACCTCTTTTAGTTGGCACATGCAAAGGAATAGGAACAACCCAAATCAGATCTCAACCAAATCTGATTTAAATTCAAATTTTAAACACATGTGCAAGAGGGAAGGAATTTGAAATCCATGCGGCAAGGTAAAACACTTCATAATTTCGAAATCACCTCTTGAAATTCGAATTTAATCCATTCAAAAACTCAGACGCCACCTTGGCTGATGGTTTGAGTGATTAAAATCATTTAACACATTGCTTAATGTTTGAATTTAAATTCAAATAACAAACAATGTCGCCATGTGTCAAGCAATGGGTCCATGTGCCATGCAATAATTTTGGTTTATTTAAAATTCATGAAATCCAATTCCATGTCACCAATAATTTCCACATCATCTGAGCCTAATCCCCTTGGGTTGCACCTAATCAAATTTGGTCAAACCAGAATTAAAACAAAGCAATTTGGTTGAACCCAATCTAATCAGGTCAGACCCTGATTGAGCTCAAATTGAATCCAATTCAATTTTGGCTCATGCAAACTCAATCAAATTGAATTATTACTTTGTGTTGGACCTAATTCAATTAGGTCAATCCCCAATTAAGAACAAATTAATTTAAAATTAATTTGATCAGCTTAAGTCCTTTTTGGTTCTGACCTAATCCAATCAGGTCAAAACCCTGATTGAGCCCAAACTTGAATCCAATTCAATTTGGCTCATCCTTAGCACAATTACTCAATCAAATTGAGTTTATTAGTAATTTAATTACTAATTAATCCTTCAATAATTACTTTAATTATTTTATAAGATAATTTGCCAATCAAATTGACCAAATTACCCCTGAATGATTCTTAATCATTCATCAGCTTTCTTGATCAATCAGGAATCTTCTATGCGTGTGACCTCATAGGTTCGAACCTAAGCCAGTAGTATAGGAATAATTTTCTACACTAATCGATGTGACCATCTAGCAATGGTACCCGACGTCCGGATAGGTCGAATATATGCGAAGCAAATATTCTGGAACCCTGAACTATGGTTACTGTATAATTCAATCCCTTTGACTCCTAATGCCAGGATGACTTAGAGCTCACTGTCAACCCTATAATTAGTACATCCATTATGTGATTAACTTTAGATATCCCGTGACTCCTCACTGGGATTACCCTAGCTAAGGTTTTGCTAAATTAATCACAAGACATTATCTCCTATTTTCAGGAGGGGTCAATTCCATCTTGACTCACAACTGACTACGCAAGTACTTGACTGCACCCAGTGACCTTCCGTCACTGAATTAGAAATTCAGGTAGTCCGGTACCAAGGTACAGTGAGTTGCTTGCTAGTCACAGGTTGCGGTCTCAGGTCAGAGGGCCAAACTTATACCCATATCCACTCGGAACATCTCTCGACAGTAGAGCGTTCCGGAATTAGTCACGTTTAGTGAAATGTACTTCTACACTTCACTTGTGTGGCATACCAGTGTCTCCACACTCCTTGGTTAAGAGGACAACCAACGTATATGTCACACAACGACCTAATCTCGATAATGTTGTCGTCCTAGTAACAACATATCATTTCGTCGCAAACAAGTTTAAGGACTCAAAGATAAATCCTCCTTTATCATAACATAAGTCCTAAGGACTTCATCATATAAGAGTTCATTTGAAGATGAAATGATGAATAATGCCAAATAACACTTTATTAATTTGTCAATTCATTTACAAAATTCAATCATCAATATGCTGACGATTGACATTTAGGATACAAATTCCAACAAGATGTATATGAAGGTTGCGGTGTCATCCGCGGATGGCGCTCTTCTTCTGGAAGGTGGCATGGGGCTGTTTACCGACCAGAAGTATGCTAGCCAGCTGGGGCATGCGGATTTCTTAGTGCTGTGATCTGTGTTCGGGTATCGAGGAGACCATTGATCATGTTCTACTGCAGTGTCCCAGGGGTAGGAAGATATGGAGC
This sequence comes from Phoenix dactylifera, assembly GCF_009389715.1. Classification (NCBI taxonomy): domain Eukaryota; kingdom Viridiplantae; phylum Streptophyta; class Magnoliopsida; order Arecales; family Arecaceae; genus Phoenix; species Phoenix dactylifera. The sequence continues at coordinate 21,888 of NW_024069409.1, forward strand.
AGGTCTTCTATTTCGTTACCCCATTCGGTGGAGTTGGCTCAGGATCTGATTCACGTGCTGAGAGCATCTATGTGGAGTCCTAGTTTTGTCGAGGCGGGCATCATGTTGACGCATTTGGCTTATCATATTTGGTTGGATAGGAATGCTGGCCTATTTGAGGAAATGAGGTGGTCCTCGAGGATGGTGGTAAATCGAACTGTGCTACATGTTGGGGAGATCACTGCTGCCACTGCTTTATTCACTTCTGGGATGGCCAGGGATATCTGGGATACTCTTTCCGCTTTTATAGCGCCGAGGTTCGCCCTTGTTCCATGGGTACCCCCACCCCTTGGTCATATCAAGGTGAACTTTGATGGTAGTCGGTCGATGGATGGTGTCTCTGGAGGTGTGAGATTTGTGATCAGAGACTGTGGGGGCAGGCTGATAGTCGCTGGTGGGCATCGCATACCAGGGCTCACCATTGTTGGAGCAGAGCTGCGGGGCTACTTGGGAGGGTTTATCCTATGCGAGGAGGGTTCTCGGCGCCGCTCGGGTGCATCTTGAGGGGGACTCTTCTGTGGTGATCGACTGGACTTAAGGAGTGGACATGTACGATGACAGCCATCCACTCATCCTTGAGACCAGGAGACTGGCTCAGGAGATGGGTGGTTTTCATTCTACACATGTGTACCGGAAGGCGAACAGAGCAGCTGACTGGGTCGCCTCCTACGTCGCCCGACATTCCGGGAAGTTTTTTTGGACATTTGTAGCTGATACTCCCACTCCGTTGTTTTCTTTACTTTCTTTTGATATGGCTGGCTGTACTCAAGTTAGAGTAATATGAACTGGCGTTTTTACCAAAGAAAAAAAAAAGAAGATGGAGGCAACAAATAAAACTAGAGATTGAGAGAAAGGGACTGAGCCACGGTGAGGAGAGACGACCGAAGAACTGACGTTAAGAAAAAAGTAGTACAGAGAAGCTGCAGATCTATTAGAAAATAAAGGATCTTAGGGTATTAATCTACCAGAAATAGAGGATATACCGAAAAATAGAGGATATGCAAATCTACCTAAAAATAGAGAATTTTCATGTTTTGATTCACCCGAGAACAGATATCGATATATCAGCAATAGGGGTCTTCAAAGCTTCTAAATATGGCGACGACGACCACAACAAAGGCGGAACAGATGATGGCAGCAAGTTACATGATTAGTGACTCAAATACCATGTTAAAATATTTGCAAAAGAAGAGGAAAACAAAAGAAAAATGAAAGAAAAATAATTTTATTTCTCCGTTCCATCGTATTCGGTACATCTCAGAGGTTATATACACTTATGTACTGACTCCATTCAAAAAAAATAGCATAGGTTGATATAGGATCACATTAACAATGGAAAATATTACTGACTAATACAAGTTATTATGTGATTCCTAAAATCACTGTAACAAGACCATGCTAATAAATAAAAATAATATAGGTTGATACAGAATCATACTAATAAAGAAAAAAATTATGGGCAATACAAGTTGTTACGTAATCCTTAAAATTATGCTTACAGTAGGCTTGATTATTTATTTGTACATACTGTGATCAAGTTCACTAGATGTCAAAAAGTCTATTCTCTTTCTCTTTCTCTTTCTCTTTGATTTTTCAGGGCCCTGTTGCTTGACCAAGTTAAAGTGCCTCATGCTTTGAAATCCAAAGGCCAGCCTTGCTATTTCTATTTACGTTTTCTAGAGGAAGTCATTCTGGATGTTCCCATCATTAAATACTCCGCACTTATTTTCAATATACATTGCAATATAGGAGGAGCATGTTTTGTAATAAGATGTGCTAATGGGACCCTTTTAGCGGCGGGCATTGTCAAAGTTTTTGATACTACTGTACCATTGGTAAAATTATGAGTTCCATGAAAAGAATTGATTTATACTACATGGAGGTTAAATGCTTCTGACATTTATCTAGAGAGAGATTTATAGGCAGTTGTCAGATAGCTTTCTAATTCGTCCTCTGCTGATGCTGATGTCCACCCACTTTTATATAATTGCTAGCGAATGATGCGTGCTTTACCTTCTATTGAGATTTTTCGCATTTACAGAAAAGTTAACAGTGCTACAGATTCTATAGTGAGCTATGTGGCTAACCATACTAGATTTACATGATAAGATTTTTCTATATGTCTTCCGCAACTTTATTTTAAATTTTTTTTTTTGATTTTTCTGAATGTATATACACTTATCTTAAATAATTAACTCATCCGTTCTACTGAAAAATTGAAGTTCTTTCGATTCATAAGGGACGGGATCAAGAAACACTCAGGTGAGCTGGTTCGATTTTGCTTCAGGGAGCAAATCGGCCGGGCTGAAAACAGCCCTGGGTCTATTGATTTAGGCTCAGTTTTCAATTTTGGATTAGATATGGAGCAGGCTGCATGCATTCTTTCACAGTGTGGAATTGGAAGGAAAGATGAGAGTAAACAGTAATTGGAATTGGTTTAAGAAAGCATAAAAGCCATGCTTCCATGGTGTTCTGGCAGCCGATATTAGACCTTCAAGTAGTTGCTGATTCTTCTCGCGAGATCAATTCCTCCAGAGTTGTCTTGCTCTGCATCTCATCCATAACTTTGGTTATGGGGTCTTCCACCTGATAAAATTTGAACCAGTACAATGTATGCTACAAAGCTGGAAACTGATCCAATGGTAGCAAGACCTATAGTGAAGATCCCCAGGACTAACAGGTAATTGTATACTTCACTGAACCCTTATCAAACTGCAATTATTTGGGACCACAATCTTTGGGGTTAGACCCAAATTGGAAAGGGTTTTTTTTTCGCATACATACCCTCCAAATTATTAGAATTTATATGAATACTCTTTCAAAATTAATATTTGCATATATATCCTCATCAAACACTTATTTTGCATGTATATCTTTTTTTTTAATATCTATCCATGCCGTCTAATGCCATTAAGGCCCTGTTTAGGAGAGTTGTTGACAGTAAAGTTTTTAGAAGTAGAGCTGTTGGAAGTAGAGCTTTTATAAAAAGCTGTTTGTTGTTTGGTAACTACATTTCTAAAGTGTTGTGGCACTTTAACATATGTTGGGTAAACAAACTGAAAAAGTACTTTTGTATGACAAAATTATCATAAAGGACATTGTATAGTATTATACAACAGAGCATAATAAAATATAATATATATTAATACATAAATATATGATATAGTATATTATTATTGTAATGTAATATAATATTATTATGATATAGTAATATAACATTATATACTATAGCATAATAATTTAATATAATATTAAATTATTTAACTAACATATCAATGTATTATGATATAATGTAATATAATATTATATTTATAGTATAATACAATACTAAAGATACAAAATATTATAATTATTAGCGTACATTAATTTTTCATAATATAACATAATATTAAATTATTTAACATAACATATTAATGTATTATAATATAATGTAATATAATATTATATTTATAATATAATATAATAATAGAAAACAAGAATACCTTTTCTTGCATAGAATGGAGTCTGATCCATAGCTAGAGTTCTTTGTTAGGGCTCCAGCAGATTTTTAGGTTTATAAGGGAACAAAGTATGAAATTGTTATATTTATTATGGATATTTTGGTCAAAAAAACAGCTTCCTAACAAAGCTCAAAATAGCTTTTTCGGAAAGCTTCAAAATGGAGCTTCTCCCAGAAAGCTATTTTTAGCTTTCTGGAAAAGCTAAAACAGCTTTTCGAAATTTTTACCAAACATCTTTTTTCATCCAAAAGTACTTTTGAAGCATCAGAAACTGCTTTTTGGCCCTCTAAAAGCTCCCCCAAACGGAGCCTAAGAAGTTAACGGTTTAAAATTAAAATGACGAAAATATCCTTAGCGGGTAAACATACAAAAAGAAATGTTTGTAGGGGTATACATGAAAATAGCAATTTTGAAGGGTATTCATGCAATTTTATATATTTAGAAGGGTATACACGACAAATTTTTTTTATATTTTTGCATAAATACTCTTTTAGATATTGAAATTTACATGAATGGCTGAATGCCTTCTAGGTTGATATTTACGTGCATGCCCTCACAAAATACTATTTTTGTATGAATTCCTTTGATATAGCGATTCAACTAAGGTGATTAGCCAAAATTATATTTATTTAAATTATAAATTAATTAAACTTATTAAAGCATCTTTTTATTTCTGAAGCGGGTAACAGGTTAGCAGGTCTCACTAGAAATTAATATCTCTACCTCCTTTGAAAAATTTTTCGATCTCTTTCAACCTTCTCTTTCACTTCTCTGTCCGAAATTAAAACCATTCTTTGACTCCCTTCTCCACCATAGACAGCTCTTCATTATATCTTTTTTTACATGATGATGGCCAAGTCCTGTCTTTAGTTGTATGAATTATTTTTAAAAAAATATTGTGTGAGATTTGCAACATTTATCTTTTAGTGTATGCGAATTGCAATGTTTATCTTTTAGAGTTAGACAATTTTTCATATGTAGGCTACTGGCTGATTTAAAATAACTGTGATAAGATGGGACTCATACACTAAATCTTTTCTTCTTAAAGAAAATTAAAGCTTCAAAAAATAATGGCTTAAGGTCCACAACGTAAGGGATAGCTTTCTACCATAAGGCTGCGGAGCTTGTTAATAAGTCTAAAGAGTTCGAAATCCTTTAATGACTTTGCTTGGGGATGATTGATATTGTTCTTCCACCCATGAGCATAGCAGTAGCAAGGAAGCTTGATCATTGTAATCTATCGTATACCTTTAAGAGATTCTAATCTTTTTCTATATTCTAATATACGCCCTCATATATGCATCTATAATAATAAAAATTATAAATTATGTTTCGATGAAATAAGATATAGTGGTTGTTATAAATGAAGAAGAATAAAGTAGAATAATTTCATGATTAGTGAAAAAACTTCCATAACTCTTTTTGTTATTTAATTGTCGATTCAATCTTTTTCTTAAGCAATAATTTAAAGAAAAACATTGAGAAGGAGGCACTAGACAAATCCAAGTGTTAAAACAGGTTGAAATAAAAAAAATAAAATTAAAATTTTTTGCATGTAAACCTTGCTAAATTGATGAAATTGTATGAATACCCTCACAAAGTATTATTTGCATATATACCCTTATATATATTTCTTTTTGCATATCTACCTATTATGGATATTTCAGTCATTTTTAATTTTAAACTGTTAATTTTTTGACGACATTAAATGGTGTGGGCACATATGCGAAAAAAAGAAAAATAAAAGGTACATACGTAAAACAATTATTTTATAAGGATATACATGCAAATATCAATTTTAGGAGGATATTTATGTAAATTTTAATATTTAGAATGATACGTACGCAAAAAAATTCAATTGGAAATCTTGGACCATTTTGGAGGTTAGCTGAAGTTATAAAAATATTCTCCCTTAGATATTCCTCTCTAATTCATGCACCATAGATTTATCAATATAAGGATCTACTTTCCCATAGTTGATGCCTGAATGCATCAACTGTCTCGAATATCTCTTATTTGCTCCTTCAATTAACTTAACTATTTTTCCAGAAAATAATAGTAATTTTCTTAAATACATAATTTAGCAAATAATAAATTAAATATCATAATCATTATGCCATATTCCATGTTCCATGTTCCATCCCACTAGGTTGGGGGAGCTGTTGGAAGTAGAGCTGTTCGAAGTAGAGCTTTTATAAAAAGCTGTTTGCTGTTTGGTAACAACATCTCTAAAGTGCTGTGGCGCTTTAACATTTATTTGGTAAACAAACTGAGAAAGTACTTTTGTATGACAAAATGACCATAAAGGACATTACTAGTATTATACAATAGTGCATAATAAAATATAATATATATATTAATACATAAATATATGATATAGTATAATATTAATGTAATATAATATAATATTATTATAATATAATACTATAACATTGTATACTATAGGATAATAATTTAATATAATATTAAATTATTTAACATAACATAATATTATATTTTATTATATTTATAGTATAATATAATAATAAATATATAAAATATTATAATTATTAGTATAAATTAATTTTTCACTCTTCTGATGACCATTTATTTCTCTAACAAATTTTCTAGCTAGTTGAAAAAATTAGTTAAATAATTACTAATATTTTTATTTATTTATTTATTTATTTATTTATTCGTTCATTTATATACATATTTATTTTCTTTCCTTTTTTTTCTTCTCTTCTCCTGCTTCCTTCCTCTCTTTCCTTCTTCTCCTTTCTTCTCCCGCGAGGCCGATGGCGCCGGAAGGGGGCCAGGCCGCGGCGGCCGCGGGAGGAGGCCCGGGAGGGGAGTGGGACGGCGGGCCGCGGCAACCGCGGGGGGAGTGGGGCTTGGGAGGAGGCCGGGACGGCGGACCGCGGCGACCGCGGGGGGAAGGGGGGCTTGGGAGGGGGCCGGGACGGCGGGCCGCTGGGGGAGGGGGGCTCGGGAGGGGGCCGGGATGGCGGGCCATGGGGGAGGGGGAGCTCGGGAGGGGGCCGGGACGGCAGGCCGCGGCGACCGCGAGGGAGGGGGGGCCTCGGGAGGGGTCCGGGACGGCGGGCCGCGGCGCCTGCCGGGGAGGCGGCGGCCATGGCCGCCCCTTCCTCTTTTTTTTGTTGTGGTGGGTTGCAGCAGCGGCTGGGGAGCACGGCCACGGGTGGCTGGGCAGCCACGGGCTGCCTCCCAAAACAAAAAAAAAAAAATGAGGGCCGGCGGCATTGAGGAGAAGAAGGAGATAGAGAGGGGGAGAGAGAGGGGGCATGGTGAGAGAGGAAGAGGCGGTGGGATGGAGATTTTTGGGAGGAAAAATGAACTTTTAAATGGGGGTATTTTGGTCAAAAATACAGCTTCCCGACAAAGCTGAAAACAGCGTTTTCGGAAAGCTCCAAAATGGAGCTTCTGCCAAAACGCTGTTTTCAGCTTCCTGCAAAAGCTGAAACAGCTTTTCCAAAATTTTACCAAACATTCTTTTTTACCTAAAAGTACTTTTGGAGGGCCAGAAAGTGCTTTTTGGCCCTCCAAAAGCTCCCCCAAACAGGGCCGTCTCCCTCCCTTCTCCCCTCCGCCCCTCCATGTCGAAACCAAGTTGTCCTCTCCTGCGTCAAATAAAAAAATAAAAATGAAAATGCACCTCCTTAGTTAGTGCACCATAGCTTCCTCCATATAAAAACCCGTTCTCTTCGTAATTTATGCCTTGAGTGCATTGCTTCCACCCCCCCCCCCCCCCCCCCCCCCCCCCGCCGAATTTAAAAATAGAGTGGTGTCACGTGACCCTCACATGACAGAATAGAATTGCATTATGATCAAGCTGCCCTTCATATCATAAAAAGATCCATTGTTGGATCACCCATTGCACGGTAGTGTCAGGACTTACCTTCATTTGTCACCATTAAATCATCCATCACATAAATCTTAAGGTGCTCCAAACTTCTTTATTCATATGCATGCATAGATCTCAAAGCAATTAGTACATAACCAAGATCATCCATCCACTTGTACATTCTTAAAGCAACTAGTGGATGATCTAGATTATTCATCTATTTGCACAAATATCAAAGCAACCGCACGAATGATTCGGATGATTCATCCATCTGCACAGATCTCATAGCCTAAATTATTCACCATCTGTGCAAATCTCACAGCTGGGTGGATAATCTGGATTCATGCGAAAATGGAGAAGAGGGAAGGCTTCTCCTCCTAACCGACCACCACTGGCGCCACCCCCACCCTTGATGGGGGGCTCCATCTATCGGAGATCCTAAGGCTAGGGGAGTGCTATGGATGGTTTGAGCTCAAAAGATCAGGTTTTAGTGGGGTAAGAATGGTTCGAGGCAGCCAGAGAGGTAGAAACTAAGTCGCGCCAAAGATCATGGGTGTAGAATTGGGAAGTGGAAATTGAGAGATTAGGGGAAAATTGGGATTTGGGCGAATAGGGAGGACTAGACTTTGGAAAGAAGAGAGGGATTCGCAACAAACAGAGAAGTAGTGCACCGGTGCTACAGTAAAAGGCTCATTGGTGTTGTCACGTGTGGTCTCCGCCGGCTGCTAGCAACATGGAGGAAGACGAAGAAGATAAGAAGAGGCGATTTGAGAGGAAGAAGGGGATGGTGCATGCATAGATCTCCAAGCAACCGTGAAAGATCCAAATATTCATCCTCTGCACAGAGCTCAAAGCAATCAAGTATTATTTATCCGCATGCACAGATCTCAAAGCAATCAGTGGATGCTCAAGATTATCCACCCCTTGTATAGATCTTGAAGCAATCCAGACATTCATCCATGTACACAGATCTCCAAGCAGGCATGTGGATGATCTGAATACTCATGCGCCTGCACAGATCTCAAAGTAAGCAATAGATGATCGGATTATTCATCCATCTGCATAGATCTTAAAGCAAGCCAAATATTCATCTCCCTACATAGATTTCAAAGCTTACATGAATGACATGAATATTCACCTGCCTGCACATATCTCAAAGTGATCATGTGGATAATCTGAATTATTCATCTACATGCGTAGATTTTAATAAGATGTTGGAATAGTTTAAAAAAAAGGGAAAAGAAATTTTCATCAATTGAAATGGTCTTATTTTGTCCAGGGATCGGTTCGGAATGTTTTGAATACTTCAAGAATCCATTTGATACCTTTAAAATTAAAAGGTATTTTTGAGATTGGCCTAACATTAAGGGGCTATTTCAGTAATTTTATAATAAATAATTTAAACTCCCCCCCCCCCAAAAAAAAAACTTCATTAAATCTCTCCTCTCTCCCGTAAAAAAAAAAGGTAACTGAAAAATTTACCTCCCTATCTCCTGAAAAAAAAAAAGTAACTGAAAAATTTACCTCCCTATCTCCTGAAAAAAAAAAAGTAACTGAAAAATTTACCTCCCTAATTAGCACACTATGGCTTCCTTAATATAACAGTCCATTTCCCTCCGCAATTCATGCCCCGAATTGGTTAACCTTCTTAAACCGTATTCACTCCTTTAATTAATTTAATTCTTATTTTTAACAAATAAGTAATGCAGAGAAAGAAACAAAACGACTTGGGCGAGGAAAAAAGTGCTTCATATTCAATCAGTAGCGGCTGAAATTGCGGACGACCGTTTTGCCGAGGATGACCAAAATCCGGACTCCCACGTATGGACGTCCTAACGTCTCCATTACTTCAAAACTTTGGCTCCTACACATGCCGGACCCATAGATGAGTTTTTTTCCTAGCCCATGACATGATGCATATCAGCAAGAGGTTTTTGCAGCTACTACTAAACTCATCCCCAAATCACGCTATTTGGTTTACATGACTAGCTACGTGGTATAGTGAATTCCTTTCATTTTTATTTAATGTGATGGAAAAGTCATCATCCATAGATTAAACCCAGAACCTTCCCCCTTGGAACGAGGGGTCGGTACACAAAATTCAAATTAAAAGACATGGTCATGGACTTGCCATTGGAATCCATTCAGGCAGTGTACAGTGTTTGATAGAGAGTTTTGTAGGGGTGGTTGCTTCCCCCTAGAGTTGTTGGGCTTCATTGATGTTCTTTAATTTAGCTGTCAGTATCATGTGTTATTTAGACATTGAGAAACTGTCAAATCTCACCCACTTCCCAGGCGCCATGGAGACTAATCAAACACTGCATGTGTTCTCAGAGGAATGGGTAAACGTTTTGCTTAAAATATCAATCTAGGTTCACAGTGTCTTCTTTTCCCCCCTCCTTTTCCAGGAACCAAAGCTCCTCTTTGAAATTGGTGTTTTGCATCAAAAAACTGTCATTACTAATATGATTTAGAGATTAAATTTCTTAAATTTTATTCATCATGATGTGTACTAGTTTCAGTAAACTCCAAATGGGTGACAACATTTTTTGATTCAGTAAACACTGGATGCAAGGCAGCTTGCCGGACTAAGGAATGGATGCAATCAACATTAATTCTTGCTATTGCTGAAGCTGCAGTGGAGCATTTTTGTTTGCGAGTTGTTCATGATGTCTTATTATACAAAAATGTATTTCAGCCTTCCACCTACAAAAAAAGAAGAAGAGGATAAGTATTTTATCTAATTATTTATGGATTCTTGCTAATCATAGGACAAAATCTAATTTTGAGATTGCATAAAATCTACTAATGTCTTCAAATAAAGTAATAATTAAACATATCCCTCAGCTTGCTGGGGTTGGGGGAATCTAAAGATTAAAACCATCTTGTCATAGATGCTTGCATACTTCTTTCTCATAAATCCTGAAAAATATTCATGGGATACATATGATCTAAATCCTCCAAAGAATGTCTCAAGGCACTTCAATTGTTGGGTGCTCTTTTTAACACCACCATCCAGCTAATTCCAACTGGGTCTCCTCTAAAAAACAAAGAGCAAAATCCAAATCGCCAAAAACAAATTTCTTCTACGGATCCTTTGCCAGAACCAACGAGACACCCACACTTCACGTTGTGGTACAACATCTTATCACCTTTGCTGCACTTAAAAAATATCCGTAAAATCCAAGTCAACCAGCCTTTCCTCTTCTTGCCCCAGTCACTTCCACCTCTTTTCATCCCACATTGACGGGGTAAGCCCTCAAATCCATTGCTAAGACTCTTCTGAACATCATCCCCTCCTCCATCTCCAACAGTCTTTCACCCTCTCAACTGGAGCAAACTAGGCATCATCCCCAGCCACCCACCCATGAGGTCCAAAATCCATGGCACCCTGAATCCAAAGCTCTTCTTCCTTGGCTTCTTCCTTCTCTTCATCCTCTACTTCGTCCTAAGATCCAACCTCTCTTCCTCTCCATATCCACCAACCACTTCTTCCCTACAATTTAATTCATCAGAAGAGACCCAAGCTAGCCTACCATCAACAACAACAAGACCAACACAATCCTGCACGAAGATCCCACCCTCCCTAGCAAACACCATCATCCACTATGCCACTTCGAACACCACCCCACAGCAAACCATCAAGGAGATCTCCATCACAGCCCAAGTACTAGAGAGGAGGTCGCCATGCAACTTCCTGGTCTTCGGCCTGGGCCGCGACAGCCTCATGTGGACCGCGCTCAACCATGGCGGCCGCACCGTCTTCCTCGAGGAAGACAGGCAATGGATCGAGACAGTCCAACAGGAGCTGCCAACTCTGGAAGCGTACCATGTCAGGTATGACACGAAGGTGAGCCAGGCTGAGGAGCTTCTGGAGCTTGGGCAGCTGCCGGAGTGCACGACGGTGGGCGACATGAGGCTGTCCAAGTGCCGGCTGGCGCTGAAGGGATTGCCGGAAGTGTTCTTCGAGGTGGAGTGGGATTTGATCATGGTGGACGCGCCCACGGGGTACTTCCCGGGAGCGCCGGGGAGGATGGGGGCGATATACACCGCGGGGATGGCGGCGAGGTGGAGGAAGGAGGGGGAGACGGATGTGTTCGTGCATGATGTGAATAGGCTTGTGGAGGACCGGTTCAGCAAGAAATTCTTGTGTGAAGGCTACATGAGGCAGGAGAAGGGGTTCTTAAGGCACTTCACCATTCCCAGCCACAGGAGTGGCATGGCCATGCCCTTCTGTCCTAATTAATGGTAGTATGGATATATGAAGAGTTCTGGATTTCTCATTTGGGATAGCTTGCTCAACTTTGGGGTTAATTTCTTTGGATTCATGTGTGGGGGTTCTTTTTTTGGGTTTTCTAAGAGGAGATCATGATGCAGTGGATTGATTTCTTAATTCGGTATTCTTCAAGTTCTCCATGAAGAACTCCATTAATGTTATCATGTGTATCTATTAGCGACAATTCCCATCTGGGATCTTAGATTACTATCCTCCATCTTTTTATTTTGGATGAGTACTTATCTTTGCCATCAGCAGGCATGGGCCAATTTGGATTGGTTGTGGGGGTTGGTATTGCTGTGTCTCCATTTTTTGCTGGAAGCTGGAGGGATCAATTGATTTGTCTGTTTGATATTCTTCAACTTTTCAGGGAGATATCTCGATCTTAAAAAAAAACAAAAATCTTCTTGTGTGCTGATGCGTACAAGATACCTTTTTTAAGCATCAATTTTTTTTACTAATATTTTTCCTGTTTTTGTTGGGTTGCTGTTTTTGTGAGCTGATGTGCACTTTGGGAACAATGACTTGGCATATTGTAGTGGCTTTCCAGGAACTTGTGGTTTTGGGGCGAGCCGCACAAGTTCTTGTGGTTTTCAGTTCTGATTGGCAACTGCCGCTTTTCTGAAATCATGTAAATGAGCTATGAAGGTTATTCCATTGCAATCCTTTGTGCACCCTGGGAAAGTATTATGGCTTTCAAGTGATTCCTAGGAGCGTATCCTATGGAACCATGCTTTGGCTTATCTTGTCATTTCTCTCAGAAACATGTATAGAAGCTAGATAGGCTTCTTTGCCTGTAATTTCTTGATCGACTGTTTTTCTGATAGGCCATTCTGATGAGGCAGAGGTCCATGGAGTTTATGGCAGAAATCTGTTTTGATTGTGTGCAGGAGCTTGATTTCTGGTTGATTTTTGCCCTGAATTCTTTCCTCATTCTAAACCTGATTTTCTTTTTGTTCAATTTGTGATATGAAACAGTGTATTATCACCTTTCTGTTCTCTCACACACAAAAATAATCACCATGTGCAAAATGACCATAATATCTTAATGCTCGATGAGGCAGAGTTTGATGTAGAATTACCAATCAAGCACAAACTCGCCCAATGTTAATAGAAAAACCATTGGGCTCCCAGGATTTAGAACAATGAGGAATCTGGGACATGTTGACAGGAGTAATAGCTGAAAGTCCATCTGCAAACTAACTGAAAGATTTCTGAAAATGATGGTCAATGTTAATTGCTAGACAATTTGAGGAATCAGACAGAGAGAGCTACTTATAACACTTTTAAGCTGTAATCAGGCCACAGATACCACTTGAACCAGAGATCAAAGCTTAGGAAACCATTCGTTTTTCTTGCACTCAAAAGTCTTCTCTACCAAAAAGAAAAAAAAGGTTGTACTACAAGAATGGTGAATGGAGTGTACCGGTGCCAGTTAAGGCACTAAATTAAACCATAAGAGCAAACAGCTAATTTCACTTGAATGATTTTTAAAAGAGCCAACTTTCGTTGTTCCTGGCCATCTCCTGTAAGTAATCAGAACATAGTGCTCGAGCCACACATGCCGTTAGCCAGACAACTGGATTCCATTTACACCAAGTTTGATTAAAAAGCACCCATAAAAGATGAACCAAACTCTTACACGGTTGTCGAACAAAGAAAAATGCCGAGCTCAGTATAACAAACAAGGTTCAGAGAGTAAATAGTACAAGCATCGCTCAACGAACATGACGGACCTTCTCTTCCTGCCCCAGCCCAAGTGATTTTTGTGCTCCAGCAATTCCCTCTGGATCTGCAAGCAATGGATCAGGAAATATGTGGAGTTACTAAAGCAGCTATACACATAAAAAACAAACGTATAAATATGGCAACGCTAGAACCAGGATTGAGTTTATAATAACAAAGAATGCATTCAAAGGACTATATAGATAATCAAGGGACTATAACCAAGAAAGCTTATTCCCTTTTATTGTGCAGTCAACTTCATGAATCACACAGCATATTATGCTATCAAATCCTAAATTCCTGGTAAATGCAAAAATTATTGGAAGATATCTCAATGTTTCACAATCTTGATCCAGGTTCACCAGGTCCCTCCTTGTCCTCTCTTCAACATCATCTGAGCCCAGCACCCAAGGGCCTCTAGTTATAGCACCCTCGTACTAACACATGGCATCAACTCTTTAGAGTTTTTTGTGCTTCCCAACTATGTGTCCACATTTCTGTCGTGTGAGATTTCACTTGATGATGAAACGTCCACATTGGACATCTCATGGGTGTTCTCATTATATAATAGTATCGATGGTTTTGCTGTTTCAATCACTTCTGCATCATTAGATTCATGTAGGTGGAGGAACATGTACCCATTAAAAATGGCATGAAAAGTGAAGCTGCCTTAATATGCATATGATATATATAATATAGTATATAGTATTTAATATTTACATACAAACACACCTCCGTGGAGTGGGACTGTGAGAACCCGTGCGGGCGTGTGTTTAGTCCCACATCGGTTATTCGCTGGATAGATCTTGAATACTTATACAGGATCAAAGAACCTAAATAATACCTTCCAGCTAGCCATTTTGGGTGAGGTCTTGGGTTGTTATAAATGGTATCAGAACGGACCCGGCCCATAACCTATGTGAACTAGGGGACACTGCAGCACGGATCCATTAAGGCTGACCACGAGCCAATCGTGGTGTTTGTGATTCGATTTGAATGGATTTGAACCCTAGCCTGACGAGGACGTCAGGGCTTGAATGGGGGGAGACTGTGAGGACCCGTGCGGACGTGTGTTTAGTCCCACATCGGTTATTCGCTGGGTAGATCTTGGGTACTTATACAGGATCAAGGAACCTAAATAATACCTTCCGGCTAGCCATTTTGGGTGAGGTCTTGGGTTGTTATAGGGACTGTTCCGGTTTTTCGTGGAACAAGGTGCACAGCCTTCCCAACATGTTTCTACACTTGGGACGAGGGATGTCCCAGGACACGCTGATCGGGGTGTTAGGATAGTCCTATCCCGACACTTGGGATGATACCCAGTGTCCTGAAAGATGTCCCACTGGGATTGAAACCATGCATATATATTCCAATTACAGCAAGAAATGGCACTAGTCATGTCAATGATAATTAATTTGAAACATGGTGTGAGCTATTTGCAGCAGAAACTAAAGTAAAAGAACCTTGATGTCCATCTCAACTGTGCAACAACCATATTCAGAGGGGCAAAGGGGGACTCAAGTTAATACTATACTAAATAAATATACACCATTTTCAGATGTTATCAACATTCTTGTTTATGTAACATAGAACTCCAAAATGGAGTATTGGGATTTATAGACAAGTCCTTTCAAACCAAAAGGTGAAGAATAAACAAGCCTCAAGTATTCATGGTCCATGAACAGTGAGACATTACGGTGGAGATGGCACTCATAAAACCTATATATAGACTAGATAGTCTAATATACACTATCAACATACACACTCATACATATATGCAGATACATAAATATACCCTGAAAAAGGAGAATCTTTAAGGTGATCCCACTAAATACACCTATGGAAGGGCTATATCATCATCAGCTGCATACTTCTGATTTGTGACAGGTTCAAAATCCTGAAGTAAATTACTCAATATAAAGGAAACTCTTCGAGTCCATAGAAATGAGAGAAAACAATCTTGAATTTTATTAAGATGATCTCATACATTAGATGGCTTAACCAAGGGTATGCCCCTAGTTTAATTTAATATAACTAAAAGAAAGAACTGTAAAGAATGGGGTAAAGGACTCCAAGCTAGAGGCATAAATATCCATTGAAATGATTTTAGTATCAAAACCGAGTAGGTTTTACACGGGGATTGACATTGGCATTCATATCTTTTTTCAAGTAATACAAGGCTTTGGCAATCTCTCTTAGAAAGTGGAGGCATCAGCATCAACATCATGAAACAGGCAATGCAAGCCTTCAGCAACTGAATAAGAGTTCATATGGGAATATTGAAAGTACTAGTACAATAATCAAATAGAAATACTTGCATAAGATCAAAAGAAAGTACCAGCATAAAGACATTCATTTTAAGAATCCTATAGCATCAAGTGTGAAGACCAAATTTTAATTTACAGTAAGCAGAAGTTAAACCAAAATGAAATGAAGCTTTCAAAACTACATCATGCATCCCTTACTCATCATTTTTGGAAATGAAAAAAGAGAATGCAAGATAGATCTCCATCACTGAATCCCTTTGTATGCTCCACTAAATGCGACCATTATTGAATCGCTACCGGTATTTCTACAATCCATTCATGGGGGAATGAAAAAGCATCTTTCCCATAAACAACAATAAAATATGATTTCAAATAATTACAGAATACCAGAATGTACTAAAACAAATATCT
Organism: Phoenix dactylifera; assembly: GCF_009389715.1. Classification (NCBI taxonomy): domain Eukaryota; kingdom Viridiplantae; phylum Streptophyta; class Magnoliopsida; order Arecales; family Arecaceae; genus Phoenix; species Phoenix dactylifera. The sequence continues at coordinate 37,950 of NW_024069409.1, forward strand.
GATAAAAGGTATGAAGCATCAAAGGTATCATTAAGGAATGTACTATTAATATCAACTTAGTCTATATTTATAATTGAAGTTCCAATAAAAAATAGTGCAAACTGCAAAGTTGAAGGAATTGAATATGAAATCAATCATCAGAGACAAGCATCAAATCATCAATTTCACATAGAAAGATCAAATAAAACAAAGCATCAAATAAATTGAAAGTAAAAGACAATAGAAACAGAATAGAAAGTGAACATAGAACCAACCCTGAACCCTACAAGCGCCACAAAAGCCCTACTTAAACAATGGCAATGGCAGAATACTTACCAAAAAACTGTGTGAAAATGCGAACAAAAAAATTCAGGTTGCGAGATGCATTATATGCCATAGCAGGAGGAAGAGGTTTCACAATGGTGTCTATACTGAAAACTCGCTGGAGAAACTGGAAACATAAGAAAGCATCCCATTAGAGCATCAAAAGTTATTAAGGAACACAATGTTTACTATTTCAGAAAGTAGAGACATACATGACTATTCCATTGTAAACCTACAAATATTACCACCATGTTAAATAAAATCAGATATCCAGCAAAAATAATCACTCATTATGTATGACAACATTCATATAAGAGAGTTCACACATGGACCAGATTTTCAAACTTGCCTGGATATGTACTGATTCCATACATCTATAATCCATGCTAGCATAGAAGATCTTGGATATATAAATATTTCAAAAGTGTTTCCATATGATAATACATACTCCTACATAATCACAGAAGCTTTAGCCACATGCTCAAATACATATATAAAACAAAATATCCAGATTCAAGTCAGCCAACCTATGAATTAACCAACACGCAGCCATCAAGTTTGAAGTACTAAGGTTGCACATATTTAAGCTTTTCGACCATCCAAGACCATATCCCTTACCCTAAAGACATTAGTCAGACCCTTTTTGACAACTTCCATTAAAATTATATAAGAACTTCCCTCATCGTATACAGACCCTCTTACCAACCTGAGTTTGGCTCCCTGACACGAAAGTCTTTGGTCTCAATTGAAATAAACATTTCCTCACAAATCTGTCCTCCATCGGTGCACCTGCTAAGTTTTCTTTTTTCTTTTGTTGTATTATCCTAGTGTTACAACATTCTCCTTATTGTTATCATTCATCTTCTGAATACATAAACTTTTCATTTATTCATTGTCAAATATTCAATTCAAAACAATGCAGAAAATAAATAATGGAACTGTCGTGATCGTGCAGCACTCAAGTTCTTCATAAAATGGCATCATATTTCCATTGTTTAATATAAAAGCAATAAATTGCAAACAAATGTTTCAATGAACCTCTTTTTCAGCAATTTGATTGAAGTCTCATCTCCATAAGCTGTCCTAAAAGAAAGTAAAATCAATACTAATCTGCATGCTGTCTGGATAGAAGAGGAACTTGACAAAAGATAACAAGGTATCTTTCTTCAGAAAGTATCACCACAAAACAGAAAATAGGAAATGATGATATGGGGATTTAAGGACCGATAGAAAAGGTTGGCTGAAAACATAACTTCAACCAGAGTCCTATCTGGGTCCAGCTTATGTCAAATTAATGAAGCCTGAACTTGATCAGACCTAATTCAATGTATTTAAACTCTAAATAGTACAGAATGAATCCAGTCTTTCAAATCTGACCATGATTATGTCAGAATGAACTCAGCCTGGCCTATGAACGAGTAAATTTCAGAAATGACCATAACTAAAAGACTACAATAGTCTCATGTGAAAAATGCCCACCCTGATATAAATGCATCCATACAAATGGGTTGAACAGCTCACCCTTGGCAAGAACTCAGACTGATATATGATACAACCTCCTCATCCAAATTTTCATTAGTCAGTCCTAAACACCAAAAATGTAAGTCTTATAACAAGCCCATGAGGGAACTAGATTTGGCTGAGATGTAATTCTGGTACCTAGATATGGCTAATTTTTCTCGGTATCAGGTCTTACAAAGAAGAAAGATCTACAAAAATAAGGTTTAGACCGAAATTCAGTGCTCAACGAATCATACCATTAGTCTGGTCACTACTATAAGTACTACAGAGTCATTGCTCATTACCGTGAAGGTGATACATAACTAAATAGAAATGCACAACAGTGGATATTAGCTATCAGATCTATGAAACAGTATAATTGGAATTGCCTTGTCTTCATGGCAAGAAAGAATAGACCTTAAAAACCTTCTTCTCTTCTCTAATCCCTTGACACAAATTCAAGCCCTCCTTTCACCAGAGTTTCCTCATATAGCTGTCACAGTCCCATACCACTGCAATCAACGTATGACCTCTATTAACAAAATATTAACTTACTATCTTAGCATTTCAAGGTTTTCATGGTCATGCATCTCAGCATTCTAAACTACACAATTCCCCCACATTATGTGTTTGGGTCTCATTATTTCCCGACACATTGGCCCAAACAACATCTGAGCATTTTTATTATTTTAAATTCTTCCCACAGGCCTCAAATGTTCATACAACACTTTAGTTATACTTCTCTCCATCTTGTTCCAGCACAATCAGATATCCTCATCCATGTCTTCACACTTTAGTATACAATAAGTTTCAAATATCAAATTAATCAACCTAAAGAAAAACAAAATCACAACCAACCCAATCCTCTGATACCTCTTCTTGAAACAAAGTTCTGACTGGTGAGAATATACTTAAAAAAGCATGCACTGTTAACTCAAATCATCACTTTCTTGCAATGAAAGAGATGAAAAGTGGATCTCCACATAAACCTACAAAATCCAGCTTTCTCACAAAAACTGAAACTGATCAATATCAGGGAAATTGACAAGAAATTATAAAAAAGAAACGAATAAAATATTACACTCTTTATCTATAAACAGACAACAAAATCCTTCCACTTCAACACAACATTTTATAAAGTACCAAATATATGCATACAAAGAAACCTGCCTACTGATGACTGGATGGCTGATTACTGTCAAACTTGGTTAAATTTCATACCTACAGAATAAAAGAAGGCAAAAGAAATCATTTTAAAGTACAAAGCTAACCAATATAACAATAATAGAGAACCCCAACTAAGTATTTAGAAAGCTCAAAAAACCAGTTACAAAAAATCCATTATGCACATGGTCTAATTTATAGATATATAATGCCCACAACAATGAATAAACGGGAAAAAATGTCAAAAAAGTTGAAACTTATCAAGCCCACAACCTGAAATCTCTTAGAAAAATCAGTTTTGAGCCTTCAGAAACACTTTAGAATGAAAAAATAAGAACAATAAGGTAAACCAGAAAAGAATGGATTCTACCTCAGTCTCAAACACTGCAATTAAAACCATAAAGTTATCAACTTTCGAGGCCAAAGCATGCAAGACAACCCATGGTGGAACCACTGAAAACTATCAAAGTAAAGCCCAATTACATAGAACCCAAATAATTATTTACAAAAAGCACGATGAGAAACCACCCTGTGAAAAATCTAATCTACAAAAATAATAACAATTAGACCGACAAGAAAAAGGGGATAACTCCAAAACCCCGTATTGATTACGTAAAAATTTACAAACAAAGAGATTAACCACGCCAAATCAACCCAGAATCCAGACACGTCAAAGAACAAACTCCACCTCAAATTCAAAGAAAGCAACTAGACGAACGAGAAAGGGACCGAAGGGGAATCACCTGGAAGTTCCTCTGGAAGCTATATCTGAGCTCAGGGTCGATCTCCGCCTCGAGGTCGTCGTCATCGTCCTCGGCGGCGCGGGAGGAGACGGACTTCTTCTTGCGGGGGACGTGCATGGTGGAGGTGGCTCCGGGGTGGTTGGTTGCCCGGAGCTTGGCGTCCTCGAACTTGTTGCTTGTCTCCTCGCCCCGCCATGGCGCGGACGCCAGCAGCTCTTTCTTCCCCATCTCGCTCGCTCGCTGGGAGTCTCTGGGAAAAGAGGATAGAATAGAGCAAAAGAGGGAGGAACGGACCAAGGGATTGGATGCCGAGATTCTTTTATAATGCGTGAAGAGCCATGGTTAATACTCATTTTCTTTTGGATTTTTTTTTCTTTTTTTCATAGATACCTACTAAATATCTAATTTTACATGATTATCCTTTCAAAATTAATATTTACATATATATCCTCATAAACTTATTAATGTACAAATGCCTCTAATATAACGATTATTCTAAAGATATTAAAATAAATTATATTTATATTAATAAAATAAAATAAAATTTTAAAATTATACTATTGTCCCCATCCTTTTTTTTTACTATCGGGATCACGATCTATTTACATATCTACCCATTAAGAGTATTTTAGTCATTTTAATTTAAAACCATTAATTTTTTAGCATCGTTAGATAGCATGGGTACATATGCAAAAATAAAATAGAAAAGGATAGAATAGCAAAATAAGTATTTTACAAGGATATACATGCAAATATCAATTTTGGAAGGATATTCATGCAAAATCCGATATTTAGGAGGGTATGCATGCAAAAAAACCTTTTTGTTTTTTAAATTATTTTATTTTATTTTATGTATAAGTTCTTGCGCATGTGTGTATCTTATAGAAAGTGGCAATATCACCAAAGGGTGGCAATGGATTAGGTCAAATTTGGATCGGATTTAAATTATGCTTGCTTGGCTTTTAGGTCAAATTTGGGTTTAAATTAGTCTAGGTTTTGGCTCATGATTTTCGATTAGACTTGATTCAGGTTGCTAAGTTGTTTTATAGGACAAAAAAAGTTGACCTGTACTTATTTGATTCTTCTGTTCATTCTAACTCTAATTTAGATTTATAATGCACAATTTTATTTATATAAAAAATCTATATTTAAAATTAAATTTTATTTAATTTTTATGTCATGATAGTAATAAGTTTGTAAGCCTATCCTATGTCATGAAAATTATCTTCGCTTTACTTTGGAAATTAGGAGAACAAAGAAAGCTAAAAATGAAAGATAGCCATAAGATGTGAATCAATAGTTTATGAATTTTTATTTTGTAGAAATAATGTGCTTTATTAGACACCAAATTTAAAAATAAATTAAAATTAAATAAGAGAAGAATGTAAATCTTATTAAATGATAAAATTAAATTTTCATAATAAAATAGCATGTTTATAAAAAATTATATGAGAATAAATCATTGTTAGTGATTGTCCTTGCAAGGCTCAAACTTTTAATCTTCCTCTAACAAGATCTGAGTTCGAATGTACGGTAATTGCTTTCTTTTATCTTGTAAGCATGGGAACAAAATATCTCTCACTATACCTTAAACAGATGACTTAAAAGTCTAATCATGCGATATCATCCTGTATCTCAATCGAAATATGACAAGTGTGATGCATGAAATACAAAGGTTTGGGTGTATTTTTTAAAAGTTCATTAATTCCTTACAGCTCCGCTAACCCAGTCCAAATAGGAATCATCGAGCACAGAGTATGGATTGGAACTCTTATGAATTGGATTTCCTTTTCATATTGTTGGGCCTCAGAATTTGAAAAATAACCATTGCATTTGAACACAAATTCTTCTCTCTAAAAAGTTTGATAACTGAATAAGAACTATCTATCAGAATTATCCTCAAGCCGCAGTAAAACTGATATGGTTTCAGTTGATGATAAAGCAAAAATACAAAATTGTCTTTGATTCAAAACTCCAAATGAAAGGATGGCTTCATTGGAAGAAAAAGTTGATTCAAGGCAAACGGCGTCAAGCTTCAAATTGAACGATACTGTGTAGATTTCAGAACTTGCCTCAGAAAGATAGAAGACCTTGAGAAAGAATTGAGTCTAATATCCAGCAACTTGGAGAAGAGATTCAGGCACCTCTACTGTTGTTTCCTCCAGGGTGATATCTTTTCTTCAAGCCATAGGGAGATTAATTGGGCAAACTTAAGAACACCTCCTTCATCCCTAGAGTCTCCACCTCTGCGACCCCCTTCACAACCCAATGGACCTTCCTTTTTCAACTAGAACTTTTCAGTTGTTCATCAGTGCTAACCTTCTAGTTCTAGTAAACTATGAGTCGCAGAGTGGTGCATGTTCTAGCATGCCAACTCATTTCAATTTCATGTCTCTTCTTCTTTTTGATGAAGACTAGACATCATTTCATTTCATCTTGATCAATGTTTAAGCCTTCCTGTTATACACTTTCTTGTTGTTTGTAACCTATCCCTACTTTGTCTTGTACTTGAACACTTTTATTAAATGAAATTTATAGTTTGACTTCAAGTGGAATGTGCATATGTATGGAAATTTTCTTTAATAAATATCTACTGTTTAAATTTAATTGTTTATCTATCTGTTTATGTGGCATGCTGCAATGAAAATGTCAGTCTGGATGTTTAAGTATTTCTCATTATTTATCATACTTATCTTGTAAAATGCTTCTTATCTTATGTGCCCTTCTTATTGATAATGACAAAAAGGGAGCGAAAGAAAAAGGGGGAGAAAGAAAAATGAGGTAAAGGCTCAATGGCAAAAGTTTAATGGTATCAATAAAGGTTAAAGATAAAAGTTCAAAAGAAATGCAAAAAAAAAAAAGTAAAAAGAGAATGATTAATTTAAATTTTTTGCAAATAGTAATATAAAATTCTTTTTAAATAGTCCTATTATTACATCAAAAAGGGGAAGAATTATTCTTATAGACAACTTGGGGTTTAAAGTAACTTTAATCTAGCATAAAGAGTGAATAGAATCAAACAAATATAAAATCAATTTTTACTCTGAATTTTGTAAACTTAAATTCAAATGTTATTCATGCTTATTCTTTGTATCTAAATTTTACAAATATATACTATTCTAAAAGATGTTATTATTATTTACATCATTTTCTTTTGGAACTCAAGAGTTTTGTCATCATCAAAAATGAGAAGATTATTGACCCTAAAAGTTGATTTTGATGATACAAATAGTTGAATCAAAAGTTGACAAATCTATTGTTTTGAGTTTAATTGATTAATTTCAAAAAGCAAAAAGAAAGCATTCAGAAAAAAGATCATCTATATGAAGCTCCACATCAAGAAGTTAAACTTCAAAAAGGCCATGAAAATTTTCTTAGAAGCTCACATATAAGACAGAAAGTTTATCTTGAGCTACCTCAACAGTCGACCCTAAGCTTGCAATGAGCCGACTTCTGCACACTATCCCTAACTGATATGCCTTCACGAGTTGACTCCAGCAGATCGCGAGTCGACCCCAAAATAGTTTCAAAAGACAGACAGAAAGCCAAAAATCTATCACATTGACAAATTCGACCAATAAAGTATAGAGCCGACTCCGGTTTTGCAAGAGCCGACTCTAGAGAAAAGTGAGTCAACCCTTAAATGGCCATAGAGAAAAGACAAAGAGCAAAAAATATTATTGCATTGGCGAGTCGACCAATGGAATTCACCAGCCGACTCCAGTCAAACTAGAGTTGACCCTAGAAACGACGAGTCGACCCTAGAACGACCATAGTGGAAGACAAAGCAGAATCTATTGAAGAGTCGACCCTTGAAAGTAACAAGTCGACCCCAGTCATCTGATGAGTCAACCCCTGAACTGAGAGAGCCGACTCCACTAGTGCCATGGACAAAAGATAGAGCGCAACAAAAATAAAAGCAAGCTCGAGACGACTCCTAAAGATCACGAGTTGACTCCTAAAAATATTGAGTCGAGTTTAGAAAAAGGTAAGACGACCTCTCTACGCCTGACAATAGTAACAACTAGTTTTTCTGTGAATTGGAATGATTGTTTCATCTTACAACGACTCTATTATCTATCTAATAGTTAGAAAAGTGTTCCAACCATTTCCAAAGAGTATAAATGCATGGAACACCATAGAGAAAGAAAAACTCAAGTACTATAAAGAAAAATAACTAGAAAAAGAAAGAGAAAGCAGAAAGAGAGAGCTTTAAAGAGAATATCATTCAAGAGTTTTTATTGCAAACTGAAAGATCATGTCTTCAACATCCGAGAGTTAGTAAGGTGCCTTCAAAAGCAATCAAAGCTAACCAACATAGGCCCCATTTGGGAAAGTTTTTGGAGGGCCAAAAAGTACTTTCTAGCTATCCAAAAATACTTTTGGATGAAAAATAATGTTTGGTAAAAATTTCGGAAAGCTGTTTTAGCTTTTTCAGAAAGCTAAAAACAGCTTTTTGGAAGAAGTTCTATTTTGGAGCTTTCCAAAAACATTATTTTCTGCTTTGTCAGGAAGTTTTTTTTGACCAAAATACCCCCATTTAAAAATTTCTTTTTCCTCCCAAAACCCTCCATCCTACCACCCTCTTCCTCTCACCTTCCT